>NC_056739.1:87837307-88004807 GCF_019279795.1 Protopterus annectens | reverse complement strand
ATAATCTACTTTATCCAAAAACAAAGGTTTGCCTCTGAAAGACCTTTCTACCAGTAGTTCAGATACTTGTTTGCAAAACATCTTATTTGAATAGCCTCTATTGTTAAAATCATTCCCTAAATTATCCAATGCCGACCGAAGTTGGACATCGTCATTGTGGAGTCTCATAGTTCTCAGTATCTGTCCTCTTACTATATTTTTGCTAACAAATTTAGGGTGCATGCTGCTTCTATGCAGCAATGCATTTCTCCTAGTAGGTTTCCTATATATACTGGTTTGAATACCTAAGATGTCACTTTTCATAAGTTTGACATCTAAAAAAAATCTATTTCTTCCAAAGACACTTTGCTGGTGAACTTAAGGAATGATGTAATGGTATTCAAAAACTCAATGAAGATGTTTAGCTCATCTCGCGTACCTGTCCACAGGAGAAAACGTCATCCACAAATTGGATGTACCACTTCAAATGTAGCCCCCCACATATTGTAAATATTTTAAAGCATATAGATGGATACTTACAAGTGTAATGAAAAAGTTCTTCCAGAAGACAAAATATAACCAATTTATGTGGGGGCTTCACCCCCACACACCCCAAATGTGGGGGGGCTGTGCCCCCTTACTTTATATTCTAATTCCAGGATCGCATAACAGTGGGGAATAGGCCATATATACCTTTCAGTGAAATGAGTTTCAGTGAAATGGGCTTTCAGTGAAGTGAGCTTTCAGTGAATTGGGTTTTCAGTGAAGTGAGCTTTCAGTGAATATGTGTCAATGAATTCAGCTTCAATGAAATGAGTTTTCAATGAAATGATATAGACCCCTTTTATCCATGCTCCGTACTTGAAGTTATATTGTTCCCAGACACTTTTCCTTTTCTGAACAAAACTAAATGCACAAGCTTTAACTGAGTCATTTTGTAAAAAAGTGACACTGAATTTCCACCTTTCTTTTCCCCAAGCAAATTTCTCCTACTACACCATATCAGTTAAGAATGAATGAATATTAGGCATTATGGTCAGTAAAAGCTACTGATTTCTCAGCTAAAATGAGCCACGTGTGAACTATTTCTCATACTAAAAAGTAATATGTTTAGGGTTTGGGATACATGTTAAGGATTTGGATCTAAATACCGTGAGCAAATTTATTGAGCCCCCATTTTGTCAAGTTTACCCTTTGCAAATACCATGAGAAATTTTACTTCCAGAAATGTTGGGAAATTTTGATTTTCCTGATACTTTTAGTATTGTTTGAATTTGCTTACTTTTGTTTTTTTGTATAACCTCATTGCCATATTTTATATTGAAGTGATTCCTGTAAATATTGTAACTAGCTTATTATAAATTCCTTGTATTGTAATTATGTTGTTGTATTGTGCATTGAAGCTTTACTCCCCAGTCCTCCACTGAAAATGGGCTCTGTTCTGACTTTCCCTGTAAACAAATATCAATAAATAAATAAATATACATTTTTGCATACCTCTGACCCAGAATTTGTTTATACAATTAATACCCCTCCAACTACTACAAACCCTGTCTGTGGGTCGCATCATTTCTGGAGAAGAGTAGCAAATTCAATGAAATGGGAGACTGACAAGTTTGCCCTTGATAATAAAAAGTGCACGTAAATTTTAATCCAGTATTGCTGATAATTTTTTCCAGATATTCCATGTCAGCTGATTGTTTTGCATTTTTCTACATACATATTCGAACACAAACGGCAACACCAGAACTGATAAAACAAGATGGTCAACTCTCTGTCCCAGCTAGGTTTAAAAAGTAGCGTGCAGGCTTACTCGAATAAGGCAAAAATGGTGTATATCCAAAGATATATTTATTGAAGACAATCCACAGTATTGGAAACTAAAATCCACATGAACAACTGTTAAGCGCTTTCATCCGCTTATCGCAGACTTCTTCAGAACAGCTGATTGACTCACAATACAATCCTTTTAAAATCTTTTTGGCGCCATTCTAAAGGCAAAATTTCAAGTGCCAGTGCTTAATATAATTTATACATATTTTAAAAAACATAATTATGAAGACAACCAATACATCAATATATCCTAAAACTTACTAAAACCTTAAGGTTTTAGTAAGTTTTAGGATATATTGATGTATTGGTTGTCTTCATAATTATGTTTTTTAAAATATGTACAAATTATATTAAGCACTGGCACTTTAAATTTTTGCCTTTAGAATGGCGCCAAAAAGATTTTAAAAGGATTGTATTGTGAGTCAATCAGCTGTTCTGAAGAAGTCTGCGATAAGCGGATGAAAGCGCTTAACAGTTGTTCATGTGGATTTTAGTTTCCAATACTGTGGATTGTCTTCAATAAATATATCTTTGGATATACACCATTTTTGCCTTATTCGAGTAAGCCTGCACGCTACTTTTTAAACCTAGCTGGGACGGTGAGTTGACCATCTTGTTTTATCAGTTTTTCTACATACAGAATGACTTAAACTCCTTTCTCAAACAATATATTTCCTAAGAAACCAAAAATGTTCAATAGTTTTAAATATTTATAAATTATGCTTTTTAGACTGACAGCCATAAAACAAATCAGTCTCTGAGAAATGTATTTCACCATTAGCACCAATAATTAATGTTCTCCCTTCACACAGACACAAATTCGTCAACCCCACAATGTTCCACACCTTAAAGATCAAATGTATTTCTATAATTTTAATGCATTTTTGGTCAGTTTAATGTTGAATATATAGTACAAATATAATTTGAAACATTTCTATGGGACAGACCATCTAATCCAAGAACAACTCAATGAGAGACAATTCATTCATTGCCTGTCATTGCATGTCTAGTTTAAACGTTGTGCATAAAATGACAAAGTACAATAACAACTGAAGAAAAACAGTCATCTATTGAGTTTGGGCAATAATTTTGTCTCCATGATTGTGTGATCAAGGAGTTGGTGTATATAAATAGTGGGGTGGGTGGGTGCTGAACCCCATGAGGGGCAAAAGCACTTTTCAAAAGAGATTCCCCAAGTACTAAAGACTGTATAGCAATCTTGGACCTGGTCTCTTTGATGAAATGTCACGTTTAGAGTTTCCATGAGAAGTTAACACGCAACTCTGATGTTTTGGTTCTTGTTGAGTTTGCATGAATATAATGTGTCAGAAATATGATGGCTGGATCTCTACGAGTTTCCATGAATATAATGTGTTAACAAGAAATATGATGGCTGGATCTCTACGAGTTTCCATGAATATAATGTGTTAGAAATATGATGGCTGGATCTCTATGAGTTTCCATGAATATAATGTGTCAGAAATATGATGGCTGGATCTCTACGAGTTTCCATGAATATAATGTGTCAGAAATATGATGGCTGGATCTCTACGAGTTTCCATGAATATAATGTGTTAACAAGAAATATGATGGCTGGATTCTTGTTGAGTTTCCATGAATATAATGTGTCAGAAATATGATGGCTGGATCTCTACGAGTTTCCATGAATATAATGTGTTAACAAGAAATATGATGGCTGGATCTCTACGAGTTTCCATGAATATAATGTGTTAGAAATATGATGGCTGGATCTCTACGAGTTTCCATGAATATAATGTGTTAGAAATATGATGGCTGGATCTCTACGAGTTTCCATGAATATAATGTGTTAACAAGAAATATGATGGCTGAGTCTCTACAAGTTTCCATGAAAATGATGAGTTTTATGGCATGACTCTTGATGGTTTGTCTCTGACTGAGATTGCCACTGGGAGGATGGATCTAACCCAGTAATACGTTTATTCATATGTTGTGTGTAATGTTAGCAGTGCCATCATATGTTTGTCGTCTCTGGTACTTGACCGAAGCCGCGGGCTATCATTGCCATAACTTTTGTAGATTCTCACTCCACAGGAAACTGGCAGCATTGCGAGGAGCACAGGCTTAATCAAAATGGGGTGTGTGGCTTTTATATTTGATTTATTATTCATTCCGTGATTCTGTGATTCTTGACTTTATTGCTTCCATATAGTGATTTAGAAGGTTGTGAGCATGTCTTAGTCTGAAAATAGAAAGCTGTTGGTGTGGTATCAGCATAGAGCTAATGACATTGGATCCATCCATCCCTCCGTCAGTCCACAACCCCTTTTTCTCCTTTTTTACCCCTGGGGTTGGGCTGTCACTTCCACAGTGAAAATCATCAAGATGCCATACCACTGGGTGGCTAGTCCTGCCGCTGTTGTTGTTTTATACCACTCACTTACACAAACACTCATACCTACCGCTAGTTTAGAGTATCTAGTCCATCTACTCCATGTCTTTGAAATGTGGGAGGAAACTGTAGCACCAGGAGAAAACCAAAGCAAATACAGGGAACTGCAGACTCCATACAGAAGGGATACCAGCTGGGAATCAAACCAAAGAACCTCTTGTTGTGGGGCTATAATGCTCTCTACTTTGCCTCTGTTCCGACCTAATGATGATGGATGCTGGTATGAATGCTCCTTGTGACCTCAAAATAGAAAATGTGATATGGCCATGCTTTTGTTATTTCTGATTAGGTTTGGTGGAGGAATAGCTGCTTCTAAACAGGAACTGGACCATGTGGTTGTCATAGCTAGAAATGTCACATAGCAGTTCTGTGCTGTGAGCTTCAAAGCAACAAAGAAGTCAGGCTCACTGATTACCTAAGAGTGAACTGAGCAAGTTGTGAAAGAACTACAGACCAAATATTTAAAAACTGAACTTTGCAATCATGGCGACCATAAAGGAGCTTTGCGCTCCAGCATTTACACGACTACAGCGCACTTGTGCATTAGCCTGTCAGCATAAATAGTGGTTTCTAATCAATAAGAAAAACATTCTCTTTTTCTGTGTAGTACATGCAGTTTTATGTCAAACGATTTTCTGCAGTCTTGACATTTGCAATGTGATCAGTCAGCATTTGTAAGGTACCTAATTTAATAAAGACATTCTGTCTCTTTTTGCTCTTAGCACAGATAGCTTTATTTTATCTCTAATTACTTAATGTAGCCTCTCTGTATGTGGATGGAACTGCTGAGGCTTCTTAGCTTATGCCATTATTTTCACAGCAGTTGTACTGAACTCTGTGTTTACAACCAAGGAAGATCGTCGCTATGAAAGTATAAGGCATCTTTTGCTTTCAGTCATTTTTGTTGCTTACATACTTGTCTTCCTAGGTTCAAATATAGCAGATTCCATTTAGCCATAACACACAGGAATGTTTCTTTTCTTTCCTTCTGTCTTCTTTCACGCTTTCCTTTACTATTTCCTGCCAGATAGAATGTTAGACAACTATATTCTCTCTCTTCTGCTGGGCCTAAGGAAATGACAGTAGCCAATTTATGTGGTCTACTTAAAGAACTAATCATATGGCCCACCTTCTAAAGTTCCATAATGAATTATCACTGCATACTTGTCCTACTATCAGAAAAGGAACATTCTTAATGACAAAATATAAACACTGTAAATAACAACACTGTCATTCCATTCCCTAGCATCCCAGAGCGCTCACTGCTCTTTGCCACCCTCGACAGCTGTATCATTTAGAAAACCCAACATTCCTTGCTCTGGGGTTACAGGATTAGAACAACACAGAACAATACATAAATATATCAGTCAGTAACATCACTGCCCTTGTAGTTTTTCTGCTGCCATTAATTCTTTGCTCAGGGTGTTACTTCTGCATTCATTAGCTTCTTGTAAACAAAAATAACTTTAGCTGTGCAATTCTTCAAGAAATGGAAACAAATAATCAGCGTACCTTGCCGCAGACAGCACTGGTCAACAAAACTACAAAGAACACAACAGACAGGGAAATGTAAAAATGTATGAAAAATACAAGACAGTTATATATTTTGGTATAAAGGAAATCACTTCCATTTTAGAAAAGTGAATATATAGACCTGTAAAGCTTAAGAACTAGCATTCCTCCAACTACTCTTTAGTTTTACCCTTCCTCAAAGTCTTTTCTTAAATTACATATTTCTTGCATGCTTAAATGAATAGCATGCAAAAGAAAATACCTCGTTTTAAGTTGAGCAATAATCTTAAGCAGGCACCTTTGTTTAAAAGATTTAATGCTACTTATATTCACTGACACAGTTTTGTTTGTTTGTTTGTCCCCCTCTTCTTCATTTTTGAGGCTTTATCTTTTTATTCTGTCTAACTTAGCATTTCTGAAGTCGACCAACTAAACTCAGCCACTGCGTGCCTCTTGTGAACCATTAATGAATCTGCATTTGCTTACACAATTTGTATACCTGCTTATACACACTACTGTCTGTGCTTTGCCATTCAGTGAATACATAACCATGTGACCTGGTAAAAGTGTTTCCATTCATGTTCTTATTTTCTCATTCAACATCATATCCTGTTCTTTCCTGTCCTGAATAAACTCTGCTACTCCTAAGAACAATTTGACTCGGTTCTGATACAATGATCTGCGTTTGCATAGTACATGAAGTTATGCAATGCTCTTCCATGTTGCATAAAATATACCATGCTTCCTTGCCACACTGCAGACACAGTAGCTTTCTGCAGTCACTTTTAACATCATATATCACTCCAGAATAAAAGCAGGACTTGGTCTGATCAGCATAAGAAGGACTGTTAGTAGCAAAAAACTGCAGGGTCATCCAGAACGGTACTTATGAACAACAAACAAACATTAATAGCATCAGCTAGCACTAACACTGATTAACGACAGTTACTTTCTTTGACAAACTAACATATGAGGTACAAATTTCATGTCCTCCAACAGAACCCCAGGGTACAATTAACACCAATTTAGTGACTAGGTTATAGGTGACCTTGACAGGGAGTACTGCTAGATGTGTGTGTGTGTGTGTGTGTGTGTGTGTGTGTGTGTGTGTGTGTGTGTGTGTGTGTGTGCGCGTGTGTGCATGTATATGTGTGTGTGTGTGTGTGTGTGTGTGTGTGTGTGTGTGTGTGTGTGTGTGTGTGTGTGTGTGTGTGTGTGTGTGTGTGTGTGTGTGTGTGTGTCTGTGTGTGTGTGTGTGTGTGTGTGTGTGTGTATATGTGTGTGTGTCTTTGTCTGTGTTTTTGTATGTAGGTACATATCAAACTGTCAGTTTGTTGACAGAGTGAAGAAACTGGAAATTTGTTGAGAGTGCTTGCTATCAAGTGTTAGAGATTTTGAAAGGAAGATCTTGCGTGCATGTGTTGGAATAAGGTAAGTGTGGGTTTGGAATTTTAATGCCACAGCTGTCAGATATTACAAAAAAATTGGCATTGGGTAAGAGGGTGAGTGTGCAAGTGTGTTTGGATTACTTATAGAGTAAGGGCTGAGGAAGGGGCTACATTTAATGCTACGAGTGTATACTGTATGTTGTATGTGCTTGGTGTGTTACAATGGTAGTGAAAGGTTTATCTAAGGAAAGGTGTGGGGTTGGAATTAGAGGTAGGGTGAGGGCTAGGGATAGCACTAAGGTAAGCACAAATTAGTAAGGTCATGAAAGGGGGCAAAGCCAATCATCATGAGCCAATTGCAGTCACAACCTGGTCTGAAAGGGCAGAAGCAAATGCAATAGAGGCATTTTAGAGTAGTCACTCAACCAGCATCTTTTTTGGGAGGTTGGAGAAGACAGGAGTACCTGGAGAATGCCCAGTATCAAACTGAGCCATTACTCAGATATATATCTGTATTTAAAGTCTATAAATGTATTTGTTTCAGATCTTATGAAGAAGGCTTTTGAAGCTGAAACTGGTATGGATCTTGCCAGCTTACTGCTCTTGCCGTCTTCACTGAAAATAAAATAATATTGGATAGTAAAGACACACACACACACACACACACACACACACACACACACACACACACACACACACACACACACACACATATATATATATAGAGAGAGACAGAGACAGAGGTAATCTGCCCCCACAGCTCATGACATAATACACCACACTAATTCAGTGATGAACTGTGTAAATGGCAGCTCAGGCACATGGATGTGCACACTCAGCTTCATACCTTTTTGCGTGACTGCGATACAAATGAAAGGTGTTTCCTGCAGATGGCCCACCTTTGTACTTACTCCGTAGTTAAATTCTGTACGGACTGCTACTGATTAAAGGTGTTTCCTGCAGATGGCCCACCTTTGTACTTACTCCGTAGTTAAATTCTGTATGGACTGCTACTGATTAAAGGTGTTTCCTGCAGATGGCCCACCTTTGTCTTACTCCGTAGTTAGATTCTGTATGGACTGCTACTGATTAAAGGTGTTTCCTGCAGACGGCCCACCTTTGTCTTACTCCGTAGTTAGATTCTGTATGGACTGCTACTGATTAAAGGTGTTTGCTGCAGATGGCCCACCTTTGTACTTACTCTGTAGTTACATTCTGTATGGACTGCTACTGATTAAAGGTGTTTGCTGCAGATGGCCCACCTTTGTACTTACTCTGTAGTTACATTCTGTATGGACTGCTACTGATTAAAGGTGTTTGCTGCAGACGGCCCACCTTTGTCTTACTCCGTAGTTACATTCTGTATGGACTGCTACTGATTAAAGGTGTTTGCTGCAGATGGCCCACCTTTGTACTTACTCCGTAGTTACATTCTGTACGGACTGCTACTGATTAAAGGTGTTTGCTGCAGATGGCCCACCTTTGTACTTACTCCGTAGTTACATTCTGTATGGACTGCTACTGATTAAAGGTGTTTCCTGCAGATGGCCCACCTTTGTACTTACTCCGTAGTTACATTCTGTATGGACTGCTACTGATTAAAGGTGTTTGCTGCAGATGGCCCACCTTTGTACTTACTCTGTAGTTAGATTCTGTACGGACTGCTACTGATTAAAGGTGTTTGCTGCAGGCGGCCTACCTTTGTCTTACTCCGTAGTTACATTCTGTATGGACTGCTACTGATTAAGGTGTTTCCTGCAGACGGCCCACCTTTGTACTTACTCCGTAGTTACATTCTGTACGGACTGCTACTGATTATCTTCTTGTATCTAAACCCTTCACCAGATTTTAACCAACCATCCTACAGGGCTTCTCTAAGAAATGGTATGAAAGTGAGTTTATTAGCTGACCACCAAGGGCACCTGCATGTAAATACTTAATGCATTGTTTTATATATTCCTAAGTGCATACTACTCACTTTCTTGAATGCTGTACTGACTCAATATGTAGCAGAACTGCAGATTTTCTAAACAGCTCTGTGAAAATAATTCCTGCAATATAACTCCTATGCACTTAAATGTATAATGTACTGTGCTGCATCATATATTCTTACCAGATACCTACAGATTTAATGAACATTAGATGAACAAAACTCAATTAACCAAAATGAAACTTAACTCATGTATTAAGGACAATGTGTTTGCAATCACCAAAAGGGAACAGAGGTTTGTGAACATTATCCTCCAACACATATAAATGCCCCCTGCATCCCCTGCCCATCTCAGGTCTGTGTCCTTGTATACTACATCGACTAACTATAAGACTGCAAGACCTTAAATAAAGAAAAGGAAATGCAAGGTTTTCCATCAAAACCAAGTGTCTTCTTTACTCCAAAGTACTGTGACCTGGGAATGTCCACATTCAGGATGAATTCTGTGTATACTCCCGCTTCTCCATTGTGAGTTATTGGGATACATAAAAGTTCTACAACTTTCCATACCATTGAGCTGTGAAGTGAGAACTAAAATTCTCTGCTTTTAAAATTAGGAATTGTTATTTGCTTCATCTAACCAGACCGAAATAAATCTGCGTTACGCACATTATCAAGAGTTCCACATAAATCAACGTCACATTGCTCATGTTGCAGTGTTTCGTTAGCAGCACCTACACAGCTAAACTCTGTGCTGTTTTGGTGAAAAAGTCGTGCTGAGAAGTTTAGGTGAAAAAGTGTGAAGTATAATGTCTCTAAGAGGAAATTCCAGACTGTTGCGGTGTGTGTAGGAAAGGCCTTTACACACTGGATTAGATAGTGACAATGCATTTCCAGTTAATTTACTTCTACTTTTTATGGGATTATTGTATGTTGGCATATTGATTTGCTATCCTTTTAAGAGTGAATACTGAATTTTTTGATAATTGTTTTTAATCTGAAGTGAACTTAAATTTAATTTTTATCAATATTGTCTTAATAAGTGTGCATTGTTTACCTCAATAGACTTTCTGTTATCTCGATATTGAAATCTATTTATTTTTTATATATGCTGTTTTCTTAACTTCTGTTTAATACTCACGTGTGGGAATTTAATGCATTTCATAATGTGCTTTGTGATAAAATCTAATAACCAAAATTGAGATGAGATAGGTAGACAGTCACCTGACCTTAGCACTGGAGCATGGCTACACTGATACAAGCCGTGAGAATGCACATCAGTTATCAATATTTGTTAATTTGTATAACAGGGCACAAATGGGAAGGGCTGATCTAGGAAACAGTGCAAACAGTGCTAACCACCCCACTTCACTGACTGTGAAACAGTGGTGATGCCTCCTGTGTGCCACTGTAATGAAGCTGCAGATTTTATTCTGTAATGCCTGCTGCTTTTATAGATTATGCATACAGGTGGCATTGATGGTTGGGAGGGAATGCCATAAGGTGGGGAGCAGGCCACATTCACGCAGTATTATGTGTGAAACATACAGTTACTTTGCTCCCAGTTTATAAATATGAGTGTTATACCTGAGGATTGGGTGCAGTCAAATACCCAGATACTTGTAGGTTTGTGCATGTTCCAGTAGACTGCCTTCGAAGACGGATATGCTCCATGGTCGCTTGTGCATACCAAGTATACTTTGTGAATCAAAAAGTATTGTTTGTGCATTACATAGACTCACCTTGTGGCCTAGGTTGTTAAAGGGCATGCAGAATTTAGCTAAGCTGCTGTTTAGGATGAGAGCTAATAGAGAATGTGTAGTTTTATATGCACAAATAATCATATATTCCCTACAACAACGCATGTTGTGGATGCCAAATAAAATGGTCCTAGAGTTGTGTACAGTCAAAAAAAAAAGAAGCCAAAGCGCAGAGCCGTGGGAAAGTCTGTTTTTAAGTGAGCATAAGATCACTCCTGTAGAATGAGTCAAAGGCTTCTGTTAGACGGATGACCTGGGTGTCAAAGGCTTCTGTTAGATGGATGACCTGGGTGTCAAAGGCTTCTGTTAGATGGATGACCTGGGTGTCAAAGGCTTCTGTTAGACGGATGACCTGGGTGTCAAAGACTTCTGTTAGACGGATGACCTGGGTGTCAAAGGCTTCTGTTAGATGGATGACCTGGGTGTCAAAGGCTTCTGTTCGATGGATGACCTGGGTGTCAAAGGCTTCTGTTAGATGGATGACCTGGGAGTCAAAGGCTTCTGTTAGACGGATGACCTGGGAGTCAAAGGCTTCTGTTAGACGGATGACCTGGGGGTGCTTTTCATTCTGCATGATTTGGTACAAGCTGCATGTGAGAGTAGCAAGAGATGAGCTAGTGCAGTGGCACCTCCGAAAGTCACGTGTCTGCCTCAAGAGTAGATGGGTTAGTCAGGAGTCTGTAAGCAATAGTTGTGCAAGTCTTGCACTGCAAAACAAGGCAAAGGCACTTTCAGCAAGACTGAATTAAAGATTTTTTTACAGGGGGCAAGCCTCCTGCACCTCCGACTTTATATCTGTCTATATATATATATATATATATATATATATATATATATATATATATGGGATCCGGACACATGCTCAACTAGCATATGTCCGAATCACAAAACATCGAACACACATACACAAAATCGCTTAACATCGACAAGCGCTTCCATGTATGTGTGCCTGTTTAGTAGATCGGACTATAGTGCGGGTAAGGGAAAATTCCCTTTTCCCCACTGTAGTGCGATCTCGGAGTGAGAATAATAAAGTAGGGAGTGTGTGGGAGGTGCAGGGAGGGCAAAGCCCCCCCTGCAGAAACGTAGATTTTATTTTTTGAGCTACACATACACAGAAGCGCTTTTCGATGTTAAGCACTTTCGTGTATGTGTGTTCAATGTTTTGTGATTCAGACATATGCTAGTCGAGCATGTGTCCTAGACCTATATATATATGTGTGTGTGTGTGTGTGTGTGTGTGTGTGTGTGTGTGTGTGTGTGTGTGTGTGTGTGTGTGTGTGCTGGTGTGTGTGTGTGTGTGTGTGTGTCTGTGTGTGTGTATATATATATATATATATATATATATATATATATATATATATATATATATATATATATATATATATATATATACACATACATACATATGTGTTCAAAGTGAGTGCATAGATGTTTTAATACACACTTTTAAGCAAGTTTAGCATGCATGTTTTATGGTTTATTTGAAAGATATAACAGTATGGTTATTGGGATTGCAATTAATCAAGGAAGTTGATTGGTCAAATGTGCATGTGGAATTTTGTATTTAAACAATGTGATTATGAGCTCCTTTTACTCTGAAGAAGCCATCAGTTGATGGTGAAAGTGCTTAGTATTTTGGAGCCTTTTAGCTCTTCATTAAAACAGCTTGGTGCAGTCCATGAAATATATATATATATATATATATATATATATATATATATATATATATATATATATATGAAATGGTGCTGGAGTTGTGTACAGTCAAAAAAAAAAAGAAGTCAAACCACGCAGCCTTGGGAAACTCTGTTTTTAAGTGAGCAAAAGATCACTCCTGTTCGACAGTTGCTTTGAATTATGGGTAACCAATCTACTTTACAATTTCGAAGTTTCAAAACGCTTATCTTATGGTCTCGACCATTTGCAGTTTGAAGTTTGAAACTTCGAGCTTGTAAAGTAGATCCACACACACACACACACACACACACACACACACACACACACACACACACACACACACACACACACACACACACACATATGCATGCTTTTTTACTTTATTTTTTATTTATAAAGTATAGTCAAACAATCCCCTCCATTCAAAATCTTTGGGTTTTTAAAAACTTGATCAAATGATCTCGACCATATGAATTTTGAGTTTTTGAAAACTCAATCATTCAATCATCTGACATAGACCCATGTCTATGTATGTATGTATATGTATATATAAATATATATATATATATATATATATATATATATATATATATATCTAGGTTTACTATCAAAATGTTGATGATGGCTTCGGCTAACATGGACATGATGATCGGCAGTTGGCCGAAGTCCATGTTGCCGAACATTGGGAGAAAAAGAGTACATATCATCGAATGCAACTGTACATTTGCTGATATGTACTCGATGTTATGCGTAGAGATCGTGGTACAGTGTGGATTGGGAAATGTAGCCCTTTCCTCACTGTAGTGCGATCTCAGCGTTGGAATATATTGTTTGCAGGGGGTGCAGGGGAGCTTGCCTCGCTGCTAAAACTTGAATGCCAGTGTATGAGTTTAACTTGCATTTGCACCTACACTGATGTCACATTCGATAGTCAGCATACATGTCGAATCTGCTGAATTCGTTCACCAGATCATTTATTTATGCCTTATTAGTATTCAGGAATTTGCGGTTTCCTTTCAATGTTACAGAAGTTTTTTGTGTGTATTTTCGGTTTTTGATAGTAAACCTATATATATATATATATATATATATATATATATATATATATATATATATATATATATATATATATATATATATATGTATATATATATATATATATAGAGAGAGAGAGAGATGGGTCTGCTTTTTTTGTTGAATCTAATTTCACTGAATTTCATTTCACCTCGACCACATTGCTGAAAACACAAATTACTGAATACTCATTTCACTGAATCTCATTTCACTGAACTGCAGTTAGTATATATAAGTTCATAGGTAGGTACTAGGCTATTGGCCCTAGGACCTATATAAGCCTAGCCAAAAAGGTACCCCGCCTTTCACCACCCAAGAAAATTATTTTCCTGTGCCCTTGTCAGCAGAGCCACAGAAGTGATCCCTGAGGTGAATTTCCTATTTCCCATCCAATCATCAAGATTTTTCTTGAAGAGTGCTAATGAGGAGCTTTGTTTGATATAGATAGGTAGTTTGTTCGAGAGTATGGGAAGTGTCTGGGACAGGAATCTATCCCTGCAGCATGTTCTGTTTATTGTGGTGACAAGTTTTAGGTCCTTAGAGCATGTAGCTCGGAGGGACTGGGATTTCTTTAAGTGGAGCATGTCCAACAGCTTTGGGTTTGACATAGCTTTTTGTATGTTAGGCAGAGAGTGCCTCTGAGTAGGCGATATGCAACGGAGTAAAGCTGAAGATTTTTGAGATGGTCTATGTAGGGCATCTATTTGAGGCCAGTAATCCTCTTTGTGAGGTATTTCTGCAGCCATTCCAGTTGTTGTAGATGTCTTGTGAGGTACATACCAAAAGGGGCATTGTACTCTATAATGAGTCCAATGAGCGATGGGTAGAGGGGAACAATGACCTCTTTTTTCCTGGATGAGAAACCTTTTGTGATGAGGTGTGTCAAGTAGAAGGATTTCCTGACTACTGTGGTGATGTGATTTTCAAAGGAGAGCTACTGTCCACCTGGATCCCAAACTCTCTTACTACACATTCGGCATTAAGTAGACTGTCATTTATGTGGTAGTTCATGGGTACAGAGTTTTTACCAAAGGGGATGAATGCTTTGCAGTTGTCTTTAGAATCAGTGGCGAGTTTGTTTTCGTAACTAGCTTTGGTGGATTTTATGAGGGATCTCAGCTTCTTACTGAGGCTGACCAAGGAGTTCCTCCAATCATGGGATTTTACTCTTTTTTGTAACAGTTTCTTTCTTCTGTTGTAGAGTTTGTTTATGTCAGGGGACCACCAGACTGGCTTCCTTTTTTTGGAGGATAGCATCTTGGATCTGTTTGGGATAGCACAATCCATTCACTCGTGTAAGTGCTTATAAAGTGCATATGTGCATACCTCTATTATCCATCTGCATGGGTATCATGAAGTTTGCCACTTCTGTCTTAAGAAGCATGAAGTTGGCTTTGGAGAAATTTTTTATGGTGGTTTCCCTAATGGGGGGTGGGGGCGGGATGTGGATGTCTAGGGTGATTAGCTTGTGGTTGGATCTGACCAACGAGGAATTGACCTCTGGTGTGGAACACTGGTCTCCCATGTTGGTAATGTCCAGGTCTAGGATATTGCTGCCCCTAGTAGGGGTGTGGATAAGTTGATCCAAGGCATTGGAATTTATGAATTCCAGAAAACATTGAGCAAAAGAGTTGGTACATGAGTAGTTTTCCCAGTTAATGGTGGGATAGTTGAAATCGCCCATTATTAGGGTGTTGGGTTGTACCATAATATTTTCCAGTGTATCAAGAAATGAGGAGGAGGGAATCCTGGGGCATGGTGGGGGATGTTTATCAAGCTACAATTTGGATTGCAGTCTTGCCCAGAGTTAGTTGCACTTGGATAATCTTGGATGCATTATGCTGAGGAACTAGCCTGGAGGTGTGGATATCCTTAATGAATATGGACACGCCTCTGCCTTTAGTGTTTCAGTCCAGGTTAGGTGGTCGAAAGGTGTGGTATGAATTATAGCCTGGTAATGCAGGGGTGCTCTCTGGAGCCTTGAACCAGGTCTCTGTCACTGCACAGATGTCGATGTTCTGCTTTTTAAGGAGTGCCTCAAATGAGTGCATTTTGAGATTTAGACATCTAGCATTGAGTAGCATTACCCTCAGATTTTGCTTGCTTGTACCTCTTGCGGTGGTGAATTTGTCATTTGAACCTTGCCTAAAAAAGGCACTATAGGGGTGGCAAGAGCCTTAGCCAGTATCCAGAATCCCAAGGGTGACAGGTGGAGGCCATCTCTGGCAAAGCATCATGGTCTGTCGATCATGTCATCCCCGGCAGACAGATACTGTATCCCCTTAGAATGACACCAGAAGCTTAGCCAATTGTTGAAGTCAATCATTTTGTCCTTGTACTGTGTTATCATTCTGGGTGATGGCAGGATGCTACTGAGGGCTAGGGTCATATCTGCCTGGGCTACAAGATCCGAAAGCTCCTCAATGTCTCTTTTCATGTAGTCCAAGGAGGTACGTCTCAGGTCATTCACACCAACATGGGCAATGACAGTCATAGTTGTACTTGTTGTGGAGTGAACTGAGTCTGTGCATTATGTGGCAGATCCAGGCACCTGACAGGCAGCTGACAGTAACTTTCCCTTTGTTTAGCCTGGTGAGTGGAACATCAGTGTGCCTAACTATAAAGTCACCTATGACTAGAATGTTGGGTACATTGTTATGCCTTATGGGCTGTGGTTGAGTGGCATACTGAGTTTGTGGGCTATGTGTCATTTGGGTTGTGTTGGGGGGGGTGGAGGTTGCTTGCATTTCTGCTTTAGAGGTCTCTGTTGCTTGAGCAGATTTTTATTGAGAGCCTCTGTGAATGTAGGTGTGTTTTTTTGTGCTTCTATGTGTGTGCTTTAGTGGTGTAGGTTTTGAGGGACTATGTGATGAGTGTGGTGTGGTGCAAGTGTTTACCTTCTCTTTTTGACTGTCTAGTTCACTCTTGGGTGAAGAGAGCTTTGCTTCCAGTTTGGTTATATAAGTGCATCTCTCACAAGTTGCAATGTTGGTTGGTAGGAGGACAGGGTTGTCTGTGTACATGAGGCAATTGCTGCATTGCTCCAAGATGCCCAAATTCATCAGGTAGACAGGAGAAAACACCGGGAGCTGACCCTTAGACATGCCTGGATAGGTGCTTATTTATTAAGTAGTAAAGACTGTTTTTCTCTAGACAAGTGAGGAAAATTAAGTGCTGCAGTAATTTGTAGCATATTTAGTGCTTACAATGAGTTCTGAACAAGTGATGAGCTCAAAGAAACAGATCTGAGTGCTAAAACTAAAAAACTGGCTAGTTTTAAGGGAAAATTTGAAGAGCAGAGTTTATAGCTTCGGGAATAGTTTAACCCTAGCTAAGCGGCCATGCATAAAGTGTATTTTTTTTTTAATATAACAGTAGCAAATGAGCAAACTGATTTAAACTAATTAACCAGTAAAAAGCAAAAAACTGATGCTACTGTGTAAAGTACTGTAAGGCAAATAAAAGGTATATGCCCTTTTCCCCACTGTAGTGCAATCCTGGAGTTAGTATATATGGTTAGGGGGTGTGCAGGGGGCACAGCTCCCCACTTTGCTTGGTGTAGGGGACATAGCCCCCTACCTTGTTTGTTCTATATTGTATTTTACCAAAAACTTCAAAACAATACATTTTAAATAATAGACATGCATAGTTGCAACACCAATGACTAATTCTCTCCAGAAGACAATATGTACTCAAACTAAGTGGGGGTCTAGGCCCCCCACACCCCAACTATATATACTAACTCCAGGATTGCACAAGAGTGGGGAAAAGGGCATATACCTTTTACTTGCTTTACAGGACTCTACACAGTGCCATATGTACTAACTGCAGTTCACTGAAATGAGATTCAGTGCAATGAGTTTTCAGTAATTTGAGTTTTCAGCAAAATGGTCGGGTGAAATGAAATTCAGTGAAATGAGATTCAACGAAAAAAAGTAGACGCGTATATATATATATATATATATATATATATATATATATATATATATATATATATATATATATTTCTATAGATACACACACACAGACACACACACACACACACACACACACACACACACACACACACACACACACACACACACACACACACACACACACACACACACACACACACACACACACACACACACACACACACACACACACACACACACACACACACACACACACACAAAACAGTTTTCCTCTACACACGATAATGATCAGTCAGCTGTCAGGATCTTTTGCTGCTTGACAAGATCTTTATTCAATGAGAATTATTAACTGTTGCACATCTTGATGAGTTGACCTTGCATAGAAGGACAACAGCTATGGGATCTTATGTAGCCATCAGTTAATAATGGCTAGAGTTATGTCTGAAAATGTGAAATCTGTATGGAAAAACAAGAATGCTGTCTGCAGTAGGCTGAGTAGTCTGGGTGAGAGTGACTGTGGTTGAAGTTGGATGAAAAGTACTGAGCAAATCCTTCTTGTGTTTGTTGTGTGTTCAGTACCTGAAGAGCTCTCACTGTTAGCAGTGCTATGCTGGGCACACTTAGATCTTATTATGTGGTTGTTTATCTTTGTCCAAACTGCCTTAAGTTGCAAAGAAAAAAGTGGCATTGTTTCAGAAACTGTGCCTCTCCAGCTCCAGTTACCATGTTACAGTGGATGTATAACAAACAGCAGTGCTCATGGTCAACAGGTTCAGAAGTATATTTGTACTTCAGCCAGGCTGTCTTGTGATTGTTAGAAGCTTTCCTTGGTCCAAGAGAGTGATCTAGGGTGAAAAAAAGTACAGGTTACTAATTTTTGCTGCTGAGAGCAAATACTGTTCTTGTAGAGGCAACACAATGCTTATGAGGTGTTGTAGCACCCCTTTGTTTGCAAAGTGAGAAAGATCTTTCAGTGGACTGGTATGCTAATCTAAATAACACAAATTGTTTACCTACACAAAGCTGACAGCATCCGCAGCTACAGATACAGGTCAAGATGTCAGTGTTGTTGTATTTCATGGTACCAGCAAATGGTATGAAATGAATCAACAAATGGGCAAAAGTTGAACTAAAAAAATCAGGATTAGTTTGAATGAAGTCTGACTTCATTAAAGCCAAATATTTTCTTTTTCAATAATTCCTTGACAGCATGCTGGATATTTCAAATCATGCTGCATTATTTATTCTGCTTGAGAAATAACAGTTTTATTTGAAGGAGTGCTTTATGGAAGAAGCATCTCTTTCTCTCTAGGAAACTCATGGGACCTTTGGCTTTACATTTAATTTTCAGATGCTAACAGAATAAATCCAATGAAAACAGAAAACATAGGAAAGACAGAAAAGAAAAACTGAAATCTGTGTTCCGATATAATAAAAAAATTTACATTATACATCAGACCTTGTATTGCTGCAACCTGAGATGATTCTGGCAATTTATCAACAGAGTTCTGAAGCCTGGTAAAGCAACATGACCTTGTCCTTCCATGTAATCTACACCATATAAAGTGACTTCCCAGCTTTGTCTTCTTCTTTTTTGTTTGCCAACATAATTCATCTAACATCAGTCATAGATTTTAGTGATAAACTAGATCAAGCTACTACTACTGCTCAATTTATGCATCTCTCTTATTCTCTGGCAAAAAAGTACCTCAAAAAAATTAAACAAGTCTGAGCTCGTGGTAGCCCCTTACTACAACAAATCTACCATTATTATATTTTTTCTTCTATCATTTTTCTTTGTCCCAGATATTCCACTGAATCACCATCCTGAAAGCCTTTTCTTATTGAATTCACAAGCTCAGTTCTTTCCAAATGTGTCTCCTGTAGCATAACTATTTGTACTTTGTATTTTTAATATAGTTCAGTGCTCTTTCTTTTTAAATATACCTGTAAAACCATTCACATTTAAAGAAAATATGAAAAGTGTCATCGTTGTGATAAGAACGTATTATTCCCACCTTTTTATGTCTAGTTTCAGCTTTTGTGTTACATGCATACACTAATGCTTGAGAGATTGATGTTTTATACATTTGTTTCCTGTCATATCCATTTGAACCTATGTCACTTCTTACAAGATTTTTGTTTTAATAAAAACCCTCAAACAAACAAAAAAACACACCAGGACACCCCCATAATTTACTAGTTTAATACAAACATGCAAAACTATGTACATCTTCAAATAATGAAGTTTAACCTTCCTAATAGGGGTAATTGTCCCAGACAGACAGCTACACTCACAGGCTTAAAATGACCTGTAATGAAGGTTATCCATGCTAAGACGCATGGTACACCCTGTGGTTCTACTTGCATGAAGTACTGTCTGTTTTTTTTATCTTATCTTTATTCCTCTGCCAAATTTAGTAAACAACTCCAGTGCTTTCAGGAGACATTATCTTCTAGACACTGAAATAAATAAGTATTCTATTTTATTGCCCTTATCAGCTTGTCTCCATAGAAACATGAAAACTAGATACACAGTTGCCTTCAGCTACAAGCTTCTCATGTTGCACTGTGAAAATATATTTGCTATAGAAAAACATTTCATTGCATTCAATGTTCTTTTATTTACTTGCTTCCCCTTAAAACCTGTTGTTAGGTCAAGTCAAGGACCTCAATCCAGTCATTCCCCTATGCAAAAGTAAAACAAAAGCACATCAGTTTTACTTATGCCATGGCCTTTTGTTCAGGCTGTTTCCTCTTTTTTTCATTGCACTGCTTACATTTCTTAAAACTGAACAAGAAGAAAGAAAGAAGGAAAAAAAGGTCATCTTTCTACTTTAGTATCCATGTTACACATAAAAATAACTGAAAAAGCTTTACTTTAAAACACCAAAACCATTCTTTCCAAACTAAAACCATGCTCTGTTTCTGTTGACAGTATACCATCTTACTTTCTTCATATTGCTGCTTCATATCAACCGCTCCATCTCTGAAGCTAAAGTACCTGCTATCTGGAAACAATTCTACACCATACCTAGTCACAACGGTGGCAATTCCACAGAACTCTCAAACTTCAGACCGATAGCTATCCTCTCCCCTCTGTCTAAATTCTTAGAAAAATGTATACATACACAAGTAATGCAATATCTTATACACGGCACACTCCTCACTACCACTCAGCTCACTTTTCAACCCAAACATAGTACTACTACAGCTCTACTTTCCTTTCTCAACACCATTTCTATAGCTAGAAATAATCATAAACTTATCTCATGCTTATTCCTTGACCTCTCAAAAGCCTTCAACACTGTCTCACATACTCTGCTACTGAATAAACTCTCTAATCTCAACTTCTCTACTAAAATAATTGCATGGTTTTCCAGCTATCTCACTGACCGTCAGCAATCAGTAAGATGGCACTCCTCACTATCATCTCCCCTTCCAGTGAAAATGGGTGTTCCTCAAGGATCCATCCTTGGACCAGTACTTTTCAATATCTTCACCAACTCACTCTACTCCTCTTGTCCAAAATCCTCATTATTCCAATATGCAGATGACTCCACAGCTATCACCATTGCTAACTCACCCTCTGAACTTCTAACAGCTACCCAGTCTTATTTCAACTATGTTGAAACCTGGCTCACCAATAATCAGCTCATCCTTAATACCCAAAAAAGCAAACTCTTACTCTTTCTCCCCAAAACTGTTACTCATATCAAATCTACTTTTCAAATAAAATCACTAAATCACACTCTCATTGTTGCTGACTCTAGTACTAAACTCCTTGGTGTAACCATTGATGATCAGCTAAAACTCGACCACCATGTAAATAACTGTATCAGGAAAACCCATCAAAAACTAGGACTTCTCTACCAAAATAAAAAAATTCCTAACCCCTGAATCTAGAACCACAATCACACTTGCTTATCTTTTGTCATGCCTGACATACTGCTCCCAAATACTCACAAATCTTAACTCCACCTTACTTAGCAAACTTGAATCATCCTATCACAAAATAGCCAGATTTGCTGCACAACAAACCTACAAATCTCACCACTGTATCTCTCTCAAACATCTAAACTGGCTCGATCTACCACACCTCCTACTCCTCTCTCAGCTCCATTATTTATTCACCATCATACTGTCCAGCACTAGGCACCATAATCTCCCACTATGTCCCATCCAGTCTACTCAGGAGCTCCACCCAAGACCTTTTACAAATCTACAAGCCCAAGTCCAAAATAGGAGCCATTACATACAGCTACCATCCCTCTATTGCTTGGAACAAACTTCCACAAGATGTTAGATCACTTTCACATCCTATAGTATTCAAACTAGCCACTAAAGAGTGCATAAAAAGTCACTGAATTTGTATCTGTTCAGCCTCCTTGAATAGACCTTCACTAAATAACAAACCTAATTTCCTCTGTTTTACCATCATTTCTTCTCCTCTATACCAAAACCTTTACAACTTAAACTAGTCTACTTCATCATCTTTTACTTAACACTATCTCCTTTCCTTCTGCTGCGGTATTCTTCATAACATTTTTATAGACAATTGTAACTGTATATATATGATAACTGTTAAATAAGTTTTATTATGAATGATTACAATGTTAACTGTGTTTGTAATGGTTATATTTTTTGTAACTATGTTTTGGAGCTTTTCTCCCCGGGCTGAAAAAGGGCTTTCACTCAGTCAGACAATCCTGGTTAACAAATGTAAAATAAAATAAATAAAATAAATACAGTAAATGTCATGTTTTATAAAAAAAATACTGCTAAAAAACAAAAACTGCTTTACTTACAGTTACCTCTTTCCTTCCTCTTACCCCGCCCTTAATGTTCTTCCAAGCATTAATGACATGAAGTAGGGAATATGCTTTGGAGTCCCCTACAAGTTTAACAAAGTCCAAAAAGTCCAATATTTCCAGGTTTACTTGTTCTGCCATATTTCCCAAATGTGATTGATGCTTTGTAATCCCACGTTTATTCATTAAAGTCTGACTTGCTGGTTTTCTTCCTTGTTGATCTCCATCTCACAACTCCAGTCCCTAGTTCATTTCTAATGCACTCCCGGATGTCCTTCAAGGATGCATCTGCAGTCATAACATATGGGTTGTCCTGCCTCAGGCAGCCCTTCGGTCGGCCGGATTCCAAAGTCTGGGTCTGGCCTCGGCTGATGTCGCACTTTCCCCGACGTCAGAGCATCTGGGGGATAAAAGCATCAGCCGACGCCATTTTCCTCAGTCTTTCTTGCCGTGCGGTGCCCGAAGCAGAAGCTGTTCGCGAGTGCCGGTTGGTCAGATCCAGTGAATTCAGCTACCGAAGACTTCGAAAAAAGCTAAGTACCCCGTTGGGGACTCTTTCTTGCCTCAGCCGATGTGGGAAACAAATACCTCATAAGGATTTCCATTCCTACTGCCTTCCTTGCTTAGGCCCAGACCACGACGTATCGGCCTGTTTAGCCTGTTCTTCCTTCAACCGACGAACTCTTAGACGTCGGTCGGAGTTTGCAGAGGAATTTTTTAGTGCCACTTTTGCTTATAAAATGCCGTCGGAGACTCCGACTACGCATATTGTGAAAAAATGGAAGGAAAAGGACCGACACTCAAGGCCCGCGGTTTCGGCTGAAACCACGGCTAGGCCTACCGCGAGTGTCTCGGTTTCGGCCGAAACTGAGTCCTCGGAGATTCCTTCTTCCAAACCCATACATCTGACCACCGAGGCCCCGGCTGAGTCGGCTACCGAACTTCCTACTGAAACCAGTGTTCAGGAAATGTCTGACACCATACCTTTAGACATTTCTACTCCTGCACGTGGGGCAGCTAGGCCCCCTGCTTCCATGTCCATTAAGGCCTTTTCCAGGGCTAAAGCTGCCAAACTATCTAAAGCTTTGCCTACCAAAACTACCTCCCAGAGGCCTTCCTCTAGTTCTCAGATCCTCAGCCTTGCAGAGGACCTTATTTCCTTAATTAGGGGTTCACAACCTCACCCAGACAGGGCCTCTCATCCTCCTCCGGATAAAAGGCCCAGGACTGACCCCTCTGACCCACACTCTTCAGATGATTCCACGGATGGGTCTGAGTTGTCAGACCACCAGGAGGGGGCTTACTCGCCTTATGAGGATTCAGATGCTGAGGAATCTATCCCTTCGGCCTCCCCTCCTGAAGAGTTTTCCTTCGGTGAGACTCTACACTCCATGAGAGAGCATTTTCAATGGCAAGGTCAGGATTTCTCTGATTCTAGAAAAAGATTAAGGACCTTTTTGCATTTGCCTCAACATAGGCCCTTAGCTATACCTCCTGTTCTGAATGTAATTGATGATGTGTACAATGATGTCAGTACAGCCCCTGATACTCTTCCTCCGGCCCCTGCCAAACCTGACAGATACTACAGGGTCCCGGATTCTCATTTCCATCTGTATAAAGCCCATTCTGCAGACCCAGAAACTATTTCTCAGGGCCCTAAAGGGGTTGCGGCCGCCACTGCCAAAAGTCCTCTACCCTCTGATAGAGAGTCTAGAGCTTTAGAGAGATGGGGAAAGAAGGTATATACTTCTGCAACTCTTTCTGTTAGGGCATTAAATTGTCAATTTCATATGATACAGTACCAAGAGTATTTGTTAGATGAACCGAATAAGAAACTTTCTTCTCCTGAACCCCTAGACCATAAATCCCTTCAGGATTTGGTACACAATTCACAACAGGTTAGTAATCATTTCTTAAAATGTGGCTATGATGCACTGGAGGCTTCATTTAGATCAGCTATGACTGGGGCAGTTATTCGTAGGCATGCCTGGCTGAAGGAACAATCTTTGCCAGACCATGTTAAAGCTAAACTCCTGGATGCTCCAATGGAGAAACAAAATTTATTGGGCTCCTCTGCTCAGGAGATCTTAAAAAAGGTTGAAGAAAAGGCAAAATCTGTGCAAACAGTTAAAGATTTCCTGCAAGTACAACCACCGAGATTCAGCAGAAACTGGCCTACTAAGAATTGGTCCTTTCCAGACTCGGACAGAGCCCAGAGAGGCAGGAACAGGTGCCCTAGAGGCAGAGGTCAATCGAAGGGCTCCTACAGAGGCCGCCAGTGGCAGCCTGCCAACCAGAGGAGTAGTGCAACAGTAACAACAACAACTACTACACCAGGACAGGCTCAATGACTTAACTCTGATTCCGCCTACCAGGGATCAACTGGAAGCACCCTTGGGTGGAAAGCTGGCTTTATTCTCAAAAAACTGGCATTATATTACAAAGGATACATGGACACTGCAAATAATAGACAAAGGATACAGGTTCCACTTCCACACTTTGCCAAAAAGAAATGGAATGCCAAACCTTCCACCAAATCAGAGGGCAGAGGCTTTAAGACAGATCAACAATTTACTTCAGATGAAAGCTATAGAACAGGTACCATATTCAGAACAAGGCCAAGGATTTTACTCCAGACTATTCCTTGTACCAAGAAAAGAAAATCAATGGAGGCCTATTCTCGACCTGTCCGCACTGAACACTTATCTCATTGTGCCAAAATTCAACATGCTGACCCTACAGCAACTTCTTCCCATGTTGGGCAAGGAGTCTTGGCTGGTGACTCTAGATCTCAAGGAGGCATACCTGCACGTCCTTATTCGACCAAGTTGCAGAAGACACCTCAGATTTCTTGCAGGATCAGAGCATTATCAATTCTCAGCATTGCCCTGTGGCTTATCTACTGTGCCCAGAGTATTCACAAAATGCCTGGCATCAGTAATTGCACATTGCATAAATACTTTAGTTGTTTTGTTGAATGTTATAATCATATCTATTTTTAATTACTTGTATAAAATTGTTATGATATTTCTCTTGTATGTTAAAACAATAAACCTGTTTTGAAAAAAAAAGTAATTGCACATTGCAGACTACAGGGAATTCAAATTTACCCATACCTGGATGACTGCCTAATACAAGCGGACAACAAGGGAAATTTGATAAAGGACTCGGCCTATGCCATACACCTGCTACAGGCCTTGGGATACACAGTCAACATCCAAAAGTCAAGACTAGTACCATCCCAAAGGATAACCTTTATGGGTGCAGATCTGGACACAACCACCCAAATGGCATTTCTCACAGAAGAAAAACAAAAACAACTTCCAGATTACTTCAGGATTCTGACGAGACAAACTCAGCTTACTGCAAGGAAAATCCTGCAGGCCCTGGGTTACATGGCATCCTGCATAATTCTGATACCGCATGCCAGGCTGCATATGAGGAAATTACAATGGTACCTAAGGAGTGTATGGTCTCAACACAGTCACAGCTTAGAAACCTTGATACCAATCATTCCATGCCTTCAAAAGGAATTTCTGTGGTGGGCTCAGGCCTGCCAGTCCAACAGAGGGTTGCCTTTCAACAAACCAAAAACAAGGCAGACCATCACCACGGACGCCTCAGACTGAGGATGGGGAGCACACATGGAGGGCAAATGTATCCAAGGCTTATGGCCTCAAGGACAGCTAAGCATGCACATAAACCAAAAGGAAATGCTGGCAGTGAAGCATGCAATCGAGGCCTTCAAACCCTTCCTCCAACAAGGCCACCTGTTAATAAGGACAGACAACACCACGGTCATGTGGTACATAAACAAGCAGGGAGGCACACACTCTTACCCTCTATGCCGGATGGCTATGAATCTATGGGAACTATGCCTGAATCTCAATATCCAACTACAGTCACAATTCGTGCCAGGGAAAGAGAATACACTGGCGGACAGCTTAAGCAGAACTACCATGGATGCACATGAATGGATGCTGCACCCAGACATCTTCCAACTCATAGCAAAGATATGGGGAATGCCGGAGATAGATCTGTTCGCCTCCCCACTCAACCATCAACTGAAGACATTCTGCTCAAGGGCATACCACCCACAAGCTTGGAGGGTGGACTCTCTCTCTTTCAGCTGGAAAGCCCTAAAAGTATATGCCTTCCCACCTCTCCCATTGATGTACAAGGTTCTACTGAAGATCAGGGAGGAACAGCCAACAGTGATACTAATAGCTCCAGACTGGCCAAGGCAACACTGGTATCCATTATTGAGAAGCATGTCTCAGGCAAAATCATGGCCTCTCCCCATATGGCCTCTTCTTCTGTGGCAGAACAATTTCAAGACCCTGCATCCCAACTTGAAAACATTGCAGCTAACTGCCTGGAAAATTCCTTAAAACCCAATCAAACTGTTTTATCTCAGAGGGTGAAGGACATTATCTTGGAGGCTCGCAGGCCTTCCACAAGGAAGACATACTCAGCTAAATGGAAGAGATTTCTCATTTGGAGCACATCAAAAGGCTCAGATGTCACAGTGGCAAACATAACACATATTCTAGAATACTTAGCAGAATTGTTCCACAATGGCCTGTCCTATTCCTCCATTAAGATTCATGCTTCAGCAATTTCAGCAGAATACAATGTGGATCCACCTATCTTCTCGCACCCTCTCCTCAGACAATTCCTGAGAGGGATCAAAAATATCAAACCTCCAAGAAGACCCCCTCTACCTGCCTGGGATCTCAACTTTGTGCTGGAGAAACTGACACTTCCTCCTTTTGAACCAGCAGCATCGGCGGATCTACAGTTTCTGTCTTGGAAAACTGCATTCCTTCTGGCAATCACTTCAGCAAGAAGAGTATCTGAGTTACAAGCATTAATGGCAGTGCAGCCATTTCTTATTTTCCATCAGGATAGAGTTTCACTAAGAACCAATCCTACTTTTATGCCAAAGGTGGTATCTAGGGTATAGAACGGAACCAGCGTTTTTTGAGCAATCCAAATTTATTGAAGTAAAACAAGTAAACCACAAATTAATTGATGAATTTAAGAATTTTAACACAATTTATTTTACAAAAGGAATACAACTTTAACTACAGGAATTCCTTAAAAAGTCCTAATTGAAACACTTAGACAATTAACTAAGCAACCAGGTGGTATATAAGGACACAGGTTGCAGAGCAAAAGTATCTTGAAAAAGCCCGGGAGAGCCGAAAAGCGCTTGACTTATTGGATTATACTACTGTGTTTACGTTGTTTTCCAGTGAAGAATAGAATTTTACACTTGTTGGTATTAACTTCATCTATTAATTTGTGGTTTACTTGTTTTACTTCAATAAATTTGGATTGCTCAAAAAACGCTGGTTCCGTTCCGTTTCCTGCTGTGTTGGTTTCGTACAAACCTGGAGGTTGTCCTGCATTGTTCTTGGTATCTAGGGTATCCTTGAACCAAGCTATTCACTTGCCTATGTTCTTCCCTAATCCACAGAATAGAGGGGAAAATCTTTTGCACACCCTGGATATACACAGACAACTACGCTACTACTTGGACAGAACAAAAACTAGCAGAAAAACTGACCAACTTTTTGTAGCATATGCTACTGGGGTGCAAGGAAAAGCAATTTCCAAACAGACAATTTCAAAATGGATAGGAAATTGCATTCGATTTTGCTACTCCTTTCATGGAAAGACAGTTCCTGAAAACATCAGGCTTCATTCCACAAGGGCCACGGCCACCACTACAGCCTTCCTACGAGGGGTGGCTACCAAGGACATTTTAGAAGCTGCTACTTGGAGCTCCGTGCATACATTTGCCAAGCATTACAATCTACCTTTATACTCCAGATCCAGAGCAGGTTTTGCTACTGCAGTCCTGCAGGGGATCTTAACTACACCATCCTTTTCTTAGTACCTCCTCCCCCAGATTGGCTATGGTATTCTACCCATATGTTATGACTGCAGATGCATCCTTGAAGGACATAGTACAGATGTCCTTCAAGGATGCATCTGCAGTCCTAACATATGGGTTGTCCTGCCTCAGGCAGCCCTTTGGTCGGCCGGATTCCAAATAGGTATGCATCTGCAGTCAGGTTTACCCTCCCTCCTACCCCTCTGTGGTATTCCTAGGGTACTTACCCCTCTTTTAGCTAGCTGGGGGAATCTATTATGGTGTATTTGTTTGTTTATACATGTATATAATTTTGCAAATGTTTGGAACTTTTCTGCATTTATCCAAATTTAGCCTTCCTAGAGGGCACCTGGCATCTGGGGCAAGAAAAACTGAGGAAAATGGCGTCGGCTGATGCTTTTATACCCCAGACGCTCTGACGTCGGGGAAAGTGCGACATCAGCCAAGGCCAGACCCAGACTTTGGAATCCGGCCGACCGAAGGGCTGCCTGAGGCAGGACAACCCATATATTATGACTGCAGATGCATACCTATCGGACATCTACATTTATGGTAGGTACAAAACTGTACTTTCGTGTTTTCATTGTCTATGTTTATTTCTGTCTCTCAAGCATTTTCCTTTGGAACAATAGAAAAGGTTTCACTGGCATAGTCTCTCTATGAGCTTTATTATCAGAAGAATAAAAAGCATAATCCCCTTCGGTTTGATAGCTCACTTTTTGTTGGACAAACTTTGTATTTCCTCCTTAGCATGTTCTACATCAAAAATGACTTTGATACCGCTCCAAGGAAAAACAATATTATGACAATAGCTGGATACAATAGCCTGAATCTCACACTTGCTTCTCAATATTCCCTGATTTCTGGAGTTTATTTCTCTTCTGTCTGGTTTACAGTCAATAATCATTTTCTACAAACATTATACTGTCTCCAAATTTTAGTACTTTGTCCTTCTCCCACAGTTTTGTCAGAGTCAACTCTTTCTGCTGGTAGGATTGCACCTTTACTATTAGAGGTCTTGGCTGGTTTCTCATAGTCAGGTTTGGAACATAAACATGAGGTGTGACCTTTCAATGAACAACTCCAGCTGTGGAATACCAGTCCAGTTGCTTAATTGTGCTTTCATAAAATTAATACAGTCTGTTCCTTCCAGTTTCTCTGGTACAGCAGAAAATCTCAGGTTTTCCCTACCTGCTGTGTCCTCTAATGCTAACATTTTTGAAATGTCTGTTCTTGAGCAGTCTCATACTCAGCCAGCCTTTTCTTCACTTTGACCTCTGATTTTTTGCAGTCTTATCAGCTGATCTGAATATCTGATTAAAGCTTCTTCCATTTTTCCAGTCTTTTGTTATTTAAATTGATATACTTCTTCAGTGTTCCATTTATTTTAAACAACTCTGAGCACATTTGACTTATTTTTCCTCTAGGTTACTGGACATCATGTCTTGCACCAAAGCTGGAGCTTAAACTGCTTTCTGATGAAAATATGTAGGATTCTTCCCAGTCAATGTTTTCTCCTCAACTTTTGTAATTGCATTTCTTTCAAGTTGTCTAAATTTCTTCTTTGCCAGCATCCAGGCAGTGCACTTTCTAGCCAGTTGCTGAAATTTACCCCAAAAGACAAATTCACAGGAACACTTTTCTGAATTTCTGTTTTCACACTGGGAGAGCTGAAATTAAGGTGTTGCTCAGTGTACAGCCATCTTGGAAGTCCAATAAACTCTTGTCTTTGATCATGGAAACTGCCTTTCTGCTCCATGGGAGGTTTCTCTCCTCCCTAAGCTCGCCTTAAGACCCCTGCTTTACTCTTTGACAGGAGTACCACCCCAGTCAAACTCCCCAACCTGACACTGTCCCCGGAGCAGGTCATGCCTGGATGCCCAGGTGCTTGGAGCCAGAAGTGGGAGCCTCAGTGGGTCTCACCTCCCTGCCTCATCAGGCAAGTGATAAAACAATAAAAAGTAGTGGAATTTCACCGGCGGCCAAGGCCTCCCACTTATTCTACACCTCTCATGTCTCTTTACAGTGCCATATTAGAGTCAAGCTTAACAGGGTCTTCTTTCCCCACTGATTCTGCCAAGCCCATTCCCTTGGCTGTGGTTTCACTAGATAGTAGGTAGGGACAGTGGGAATCTCATTTATCCATTCATGTGCATCACTAATTAGATGACGAGACATTTGGCTACCTTAAGAGACATTGACATTCAGAGCACTAGGCAGAAATCACATTGTGCCAATACCCATCTCGGGTGAAATTGAGGTGGTACTCAGTGTGCAGCCATCTTGGAAGTCCAATAAACTCTTTACTTTGACCATGGTTCATAGGTTCATAGGTTAGTACTAAGCTAACTGCCCTTGCGAGCCATTTTAAGACTATCCAGTTATCCCTTGTGAGACTCAAACCCTGCACCTTGTGTTTGTAAAGCAAACACCTTAACCATTAGGCAACCCTCCCATTCATGGAAACAGAAGACATAGGGAAGACAGAAAACAAAAATGAACAGGGGAGAAAACATCCAAACATTGTATTAACATCTCAGGAAATTAATGTAAGTGATATGGTTGTTTTTGATTCTATAGGTGCCTTTGACCAACTCTCCCTCTAAGCTCTTCTCAACTACTCAGGCATATTTAACTTAGTTGAAACATGGCTCTCCAACAACCAGCTCATCCTTAACCCTAAAAAAACAAATCTGTTAATCTTCCTACCTAAAAAGTTCAACAATATTAAACCTTCCTTCTCCATACAGTCCCTCAATAACACTCCCATTCAGGTAGAATCCAGCACTAAGCTCTTAGGCATAACCATCGATGATCAGCTTAAATTTGACTTGCATGTTAATAACTGTATCAAAAACATTCAAAACTAGGGCTCCTTTACCGTAACAAAAACTTCCTTACCTCTGAAGCCAAGGTTACTCACTCTCTTACCTACCTTCTACCCAGTTTAATGTACAATTTTCAAATGCTCACAAATCTTAACTCGGCACTCCTGACGAAACTCAAATCTACCTACAACAAGGTAGATAGATTTGCTACCCAACAAACCTACAAATCCCATCACTGTCTCTCTCTAAAACACCTAAACTGGCTTCTTCTCTCTCAGCTCCAGATCATCCATCCTATCCTATACTAGCCTTCCTACTGCCCAGCACTTTCCCCTCTCATCTCCCATTATTCTCCCTCCAGATCTCTCCGAAGCTCTAACCAAGACCTACTACAAATCTATAAACCCAAGTCTAAATTTGGGCGCAACATGTACAACTATCACCCCACTATTGCCTGGAATAAGCTCCCACTAGAAATCAGGACCCTTACACATCCTAAACAATTTAAGACAGTCACCAAAGAACACTTTAAAAGTCACTGGTCCTGCCACTGCACTCTCCCTCCTTAAACATCCCCTACTTCTCATACCTTAATCTACTTTCTGCCCTTAACGCACTCCTCTCATTAGGTCTCTCTAATCTTCCTTGACTATTCTTTCTACTGTCTTCTAAAATCTGTTAAGCAAATTGCCTCAGAAAAACATTCTATTGTAATTATCTTGCCTTCATGCAACTACATCATGATAAAACTGGGTTTTTGTAACCACTTAGCCCAAAAACTATACTCATCTTAATGACGTATTTCTTTTTATACATCTTGAAATAGTTATGCTATACTCCTGATTATTGACACTGTATAACATTTCATTGCTACTTAATACCTTGTTATATTCTGTAACATTGCTGTTTAATGCTAATTTATAATGAAACTTTTATAATATGTTGGAGCTTTTCTCCCTGGGCCTTCGCTGAAAAAGGGCTCTTCAGCTCAGTCGGACAATCCCATTCAACAAATGTAAAATGTAAAAATGTAAATGTAAAATGTCCAGTTAAATGTATATTCAGCAGGAAGACCTTGGTAAGAAAGCTTTGTTTGATGTGGACTAAAAATTATAATAAAACAGATTTTATATCTATAAATAATTTCTTAGGTAAATGGAACTGGGGTGATGAGTTTAGTGATATTTCAACAGAAGAGGTGTGGATAAAATTTTAGGAGAAAATCAATCTCTCCATTTATAAGTTTGTTCCCGTAAGAAAGATTCACAGTGCAACAAAGTTAAATAGTTCTCCCTGGTTCAGTCATGGTATATGAAAGTGCCTAAGGAAAAAAGGTGATGGGCGAAATTTTGGCAATCTCCATCTGAGTTAAATAGGATCTTTTATAAACAGGTGGCTTTAGAGGCACTACAAAAATGAGAAAAGCTAAAAGATATTATGACTTGAGCCTGGGATGTAATGTGGTGAATAATAATAAATCTTTTTTTTTCAGTATGTTAGACAACATAGTAACATTGTCACTGTAACATATGAAGATAAAATAACTAGAGATCCAAATTTACTGGTACATTGTTATGCAAAATATTTTGGGGTAAGTTTTGAGGGGAATAGTTTCAAGAATGACTCCTTGTTTTTTTTAAGTTTATATGTTTCTCTTTTTTAAAACAAGAAACATCCTTATTAAATTATCATGTATGACATATGCAATCATGCATTTATATAAATGAAAGCAAACCATACTGACATAATTTAGGCAGTCTCCATCTCGGTTAAATAGGATCGGTTATAAACAGATAGCTTTAGAGGTGCTACACAAATGAGAAAGGCTAAAAGATATGCACATTATACATCAGAAACCATATTTATATAATTTTAGTTGCAAACATTATACATCACTTATAATCTATCCAGTTATTGTCAGTCAAGCATTACATAGCTCATTCAGATCCTGCCATCTTTTAAACCAAGTTCCTCCTCTGCATGTATTGTTCCCACAATTCCAATTTTTTCTATATAATTTGCACCTACCCTTTTCTAAAGATTCTAATTCTAGTTGTTTTATCTCTGTTTCTATAGTCATTACTTCTAGTACAGTTGGTTGAGACTTTGATTCCCATTTTCTAGTAATTGCTTTTTTGCAGCCACCATAATTAGACTCAGCAAGGCCTTACTATGTCTAGCCAAAGGATGAGTCCTTGTTTGATTCCAGTTTTGCTGACTGTGTTTGCCCACAAATAATTTCTCCGATAGTAAAGAAAGCTCTATCCAAAAAAAGAAAAAGAAAATACATAGCTTCCGGTCCTAATGAAGTAAACAGTTTATTTCTCTTCTCCATTAGAGAGACAGTATTATAGAAATCTTAACATATCTGTTTCAGTTATCACTGAAGGCAGGCTTTGTATCATGTCAATGGAAGAGTGATTTGATAATCCCATTACATAGGGGTGAAAATGCTTGTGGGATTGAAAATGTCAGGCCTATTAATCTACCTAGCTTTATTAGTAAAACCTTTGAGATAATCTTTTTAGATGTAACATATTAGTATGCAGAGTAAACATATTATGATATTTTTCAACATGGGTTTTCTACATTTGTCAAGAGCTTTTGACTGTATCCCTCATAAGGAAATTATTGATGCCTTGGAGAAAAGAAATTTTAATAATTATGTTATTAGATGGATTGGAAATTGGTTAAATTTAAGATCAGCTTGTGTTAGTCCAAAGATTTAAATCAGAAGGATTTCTTATATCTACTGGAACCCAAGGCTTTGTTCTGTGCTCATGTATTTTTCATAGTTTTAGGTCTACATTTCCAGCAGTTAACTTTTGGATTGGAAAATTTGCAGATGATGCTAAGATTGCAGGGGTGGTTACTTCAATGAAAGACTGACAAACTTATTTGGATTTACTACATAGCTGGACTTCATTTAATTGTATATTATTTAATAAATTCTAAATTTAAGGAGATGTATACAGCTAGCAATAATTTAAGATGCCTATGTAGTATGGATTGTTTTATTATTGAGAAACTCTACGAATATGAGGATTTAAGAATTTTAATCAATAATAAAATGAGTTTTGAAGGACATGTAAATAAAATGATTAGGAAATCCTGCTCTGCAATAAGGATATATCTGAGAACAGTGCCATGTAGGGATGTATTGGTGATGGTTCCAAACGTTAAGTAATTATAAGACCAGTACTGGAATATGGACCAGTACTGGAATATGGTACTGACTTTCATTATTGTTATTGTTAGACTCGAAGAGCTTCAGAGATTCTTTAACAAAAACATTAAAGCATCTCTTTGGAAGAGAGTTGAATTGTTTTTGATGTGTTACTGGATACATAAATGTCTGTCTAATCCAGAACTATGTCGTCTGGGGGGGGGGGGGTGATTTTCTAAAGCATGATATGTGTATAAGAAACAACAAGTCATTGTAACCAGCAAAGTTTTGTGTAAAACTACTGGAAGCAATTGTATAACTGCAAAGCAGGTAAAATATGGAACTCTCTTACCATTAAAAATTAAAGAAGTATTGACACTTTAGGTATTTAAGGAAAAGGTTGATTTATGGTATTGAGATAAGGTCTGTGGGCCCTTAGAAAGATGTAAAGAGGCCAATAGTGATCTCTTTTGAGGTTTCTGGCCAACTTTGAACATTTGAATATTTAAAAATGGCAGCGCCTCTATATTCATAAAACAAAATCTCACCTCCATGTTTGTGAAATAGGAAAATAACCTAAAACCCCTCCACATTCAACTTACCACTAGCAAAACCCCTTATCACATAAAAGCTACCTATATGCCACCCTTAACCCATACCACCTACCTGAATTGTATGAAGTCTTTATGCCTTAGACCAAAAATGATTCTCCTAGGGAACTTCAGCTACCACTCCATTGACTGGGAGCTATATACAACCCCTAACTTGTATGTCCAGAGATTCCTGGACTTCATGGAGACTTAGCATGGAGAACATTGATATCTGTGCAGTAACAGAAACCTGGTTCAGGGCTCCCGAGAGCACCCCAGCACTACCAGGTTATACCTCATACCATGCTTTTCGGCCCCAAAACTTGGACTGAACCACAAAAGGAGGGGGACTATCGATATTCATCAAAGATACCCACACCTCCAGGTTGGTGGCAAAGCACGAAGCATCAGAGACTATCCATGTGCAACTAACAGTGGGTAAAACTGCCTTCCAGTTTATAGCCTGCTACAGACCACCCTCCCAAACCCAGGAACCCCACTCGGGGTTCCTGAGAACACTGGAAAATATGAAGGTCTCTCCAAACACCATTATATTGGGCGACTTCAACTACCCAAACATAGACTGGGAGCATTACTCTAGCTCCAACACCCTAGCCCAAAGGTTCCTAGAATTTATAAACTCAAATGCTATGGAACAACTTGTTACCACTCCCACAAGAGGGGAAAACATACTGGACCTGATCATCACCAACATGGGGACTCTATGCTCCAGACTAGAAGTGTATCCCTCACTGGTAAGATCAGACCATAAACTAATCTCACTGGATATTCACATCCCGACCCCACCCCTGCTCAGAAAACCACAGTGAAAAACTTCTCTAAAGCAAATTTCACACTCCTCAAAACTGAGGTGGAATCCTTCAAAGCCCCGGGCCTGTGGAAAATCTGCCCAGCCCAGACCGCAGAATCCTTTATAAACGCATTCTATGAACACCTTCAGGAATGCATGGATCATCGATCCCAAATAAAACCAAGACCCAATCCTCCAAAGGCAGACGTCCTGTCTGGTGGACCCCAGCCATAAACAAACTATACAATAGAAGGAGAAAGCTACTAAATGATAGAGCAAAATCCCAAAAAGGGAAGGCATCACTGATCAGTATTAGCAAAAAACTACGGGCACACATAAAATTGTCTAAGGCCAGCTTCGAGAGAAAAATTGCACAGGACACTAAGGAAAATCACAAGGCTTTCTTTAGTTATGTTAGGAACCTGGGTGGTAATTCCCAGATATGCTAAGAATTAGTCCAAAATGACAAAAAATACACCGAACCCACAGACATTGCCAACATCCTAGCTGACAGGTTCAGTGCAAACTTCTCCCACCCCTCCCCACCAAAAATGCAAATATCTATCCCAGCAGAGTGCTGCCCCCCTGACATCTCAGATGCTCAGGTAAGAGCCGCCCTCTCCAAAGCAAAAAACACAGCATCAATGGGACCAGATGGTGTCCCGGGCTGCATCCTACATGAACTCCAAGAAGAGCTAAACCCAAACATAAAACTACTGTTCAATCTCAGCCTTACTACAGGATATGTGCCCAAAGAGTGGCGTACAGCAACAGTGGTCCCTCTCCATAAAGGTGGTGCCTCAACGGATCCTGGAAACTATCGCCCCATAAGCCTGACTAGCTTGGTCTGCAAAGCTATGGAAAGGATCATCATGGACCTCATAAATAAAGATATTGGGGACCTACAAACACTGGATCCTACCCAGTTCGGCTTTGTTAAGGGCAGATCCTGCCTCTTAAACCTGGTTGATTTCTTTGAAACAGTCACCAAGGCCATTGACGAGGGAAGGTGGTCCACACAGCCTACCTGGACCTCGCAAAGCCTTGATACAATACCCCACTCGGGCATTATAGATAAGCTCATCAGCTTAAATATAAACCCCTATGTCACTAGATGGATTGCAAACTGGCTCAAGGACAGAACCCACATGGTTAGAATTGCTGGAGCCATGTCAGACTCAAACCAGTTACAAGGGGTGTCCCACAAGGCTCAGTCCTGGGACCTCTCATGTTCGGTATATATTTCTCGGAGGTACAGGCCAACACGGAAGGACTGTGGCTGACCAAGTTCACAGATGACTGCAAACTGGGCCATAATCGACTCTCCAGCCGACACAAGCATCCTCCAAAAGGGCCTCATAGAAACAGACAACTGGTGCCAGAGCCATGGCCTCAAGCTAAATGCCAAAAGTCTATAGTCATCCCTTTGGCAAAAACAAAGTGCCCACAAATTACCACATAGGTGGTAATCCATTAAGTACAGAAGAAGTAATTAGGGACCTGGGGACCCAAGTTGATAGCAATCTCTCATTTGACAACCACGTGGCCAAAGTGGTTAGAAAAACATTTTATATAGCCCACCTAATCATGAAGGGATTCACATCTAGATCAGGGGAGGTCATCGTGCCTCTTTACTCATCCCTCATCAGGCCCATAATTGAGTACAATGCCCCTTTTGGGATGTACCTCACCAGACACCTGCAGTAACTGGAAAGACCCCAAAAGTACCTCACCAAGAGGATCAAAGGGCTCAAACAGATGCCATATGCTGCCCAGTTAAAGAAACTCCAGCTCTACTCAGTGGCATACCGCCTGTTCAGAGGCGATCTGTGCCTGACGTATAAAGCCATGTCCAACCCGGAATTAATGGACATGCTGCACCTCAGAAAATCCAAATCCCATCGAGCTACGCGCTTGAGAGACTTGAACCTCAGCACTGAAATAAATAGGACATGCTGGAGGGACAGATTCATAACCCAGAGGCTCCCTTCACTCTGGAATAAAATCCCAGTCCAGGTTAGGCAGAGTCCCTCATTGACTCTTTTCAAGAGGAATCTTGATGAGTGGATGGGAGATCATAGGTTTACCCCGGGTATCACTTCTGTGTCACTGTTAGACAGAGGCACAGTATACTAACCTCGAAAAAGGGCATAGCAAAATAAATTTAAAATGGGTGGCGAAAGCCAAACACATTCTGGCTAGGCTTATAAATGCCCTAGGGCAGATAGCGTAGTATGAACCTATGAACCTATGAACCTATGAACCATAAATTCAAATTATCTGGACAAGTTAGTCTGCTTCCCACCAAGAGCAGACAAAATCCTTGGCTTGGTCCTCACCAATATATAACAGCTTTGTTCCCCACCAGTCGTAACTACTTCCCTAATGAAATTGGATGATAAATTAGTCACATTCACAATAAGAAACATTTCCAATACCTCATTATTCAGAGATTATGCGAAGGCTAATCTACTAAAATTGAGTGATGCAGTATCTTCTGCCACTAGCTTCTATGTATATTTGAATAGCCGCACAGATGCATTTGTCCCTCTGCAAAGTTAATATAATGCTACATTTAAAAATCAACCTATATAGTAGAACCCAAATATAAACAGGTTCTACAATAAAAATAAAATTCTTGCACACAATAATAAATGCAGCTCTCAAGATGCCAAAAATGCTCTTGCTATCCTTAACTAGGAACTCTGGGCCCTGATCAAATCAACCAAAGGTAGACATGCATTAAAAATAGCCAATTTGGCTAAAGACAACCATAAAGCCTTCTTTAACTGTGTTAGAAACCTCAGAAACAATGTGCATCATGGTACAGAGCTAATAGTAAATGATATCACATACTCAGACCCTGAGGGCATAGTCAATCTACTAGCGGCTAAATTTAGTTCTAACCTTATCCCCTCTCTCACCTTACATTCCCAGATCACATACCCACATCTATACTGCCCCCCCCCCCCAAATCACCAAAGAACAAGTCCCCAAAGCACTTTCCAAAGTCAAGAATACAGTTTCTATGGAAATAGATAATATTCTTGTCTGCCTACTGGCCAGTCCAAAATGAGGTGTATGTCAAATCCCCTGCAGACACTACTCAATATCAGCCTCCAAAGAGGTTTTGTGATGGATGAATGGAGGACAGCAACAGTTATTCCACTGTACAAAGATGGGCTTTCTGACTTAAACATGTAATAAGAAACCATATGTTAAACTTTTAACTATGTCCTTTGGACATGCCTGCAATTAATACAATGCCCAGACAGTTGGCACATGACAACATATCCCATAATCTGCTACGGCTTATGTTCTCCTACACTAATTCATTTGTATTCAACAAGAAATGTTATTTTTATTTTTATTTTTTTTAAAACTGAACAGCATTACTTGATATTGAAAAATGAATCTCATAGAGTGCCTAAAGGGAAGTTCTACACAGACCCCAAACAATGATGTGCAAACATTTATTTATTCGTTTGGAAAGGCTTGTCCCAAATAAATAACTGGTGCCAGAACCATGGACTAAAGCTAAATGCCAAAAATGCATTATTGTATCCTTTGGGAAGTCATCTACCCCAGTGAACAACCACATTGACAACACAGTCCTAACAGTTGACCCAGCTGTTCGGAATTTGAGAGCTTATGTGGACAGTGACCTAACTTTTGACCAAGTGACTATTGTTGTCATTACGTCCTTTATATTCCACAACTTATAAAAAAAGGGATTGTAATTAGAGCTAGAAATGCCATTATCCCACTTTACTCAGGTCTCATTAGACCATTCATTGACTAGAATGCCCCCTTTGACATGTATTTGTCCAGACACATGCAACAACTGGAAAGCCCACAGAGATAAAAAGCACACTATACTTGGTATCTTACAGACTGCTAAAGGATGACCTGTGTCTGCCATACAAGGCATCCTCCAACCCATTACTGATGGAGTTACTGCACATTAGCAAGCCTAACGGCATCAGAAATACTTGGTCTAGGGATCTAAACCTCTTCTGCAATATCAACAGAATATTTTGCAAGGCCAGATGGGACAGAAATGCCTCACCACCTTCAAAATTAGGAAAAGGTAAGAGGACAGCCCTCTAACGATCTTCAGTTGAGGAGTAAGTAGATTGTACAGACCCCTTTACGGTATACAGTTTGGACTTGATCTAGAAATTATGTGGAGACTATCTGGTCCTTTAGCAGAAAATTTTCTCGAAAAGAGCCCAACAAATTTAGTATGCAGCTGCCTTAGGCCACATTTAAAGCCAATGGTTTTTGATATCAGGTCTCGACGGTAAGTCAAACTTTAAGAGTTGGCCTCTTAGGGTCAACCCTGTTGGGTACTTGGGATTGCTGACATGGCACATATGGAGTTGCCTTCCTGGAAGACATCATAGGTGGAACTGTATGGGGAGCATCACTCTCTGGTGCATGGGTGCCCATATCATCCACCTTATCCTAAAAGGGGACTTCTTCTTAGGAAACTAGGAAGACCTAGAAGAAGAGGAAAGATCTGGGAAATACTAGATTTTAGAACAGTGGATGAAGCTGTGCTGGTGAGGTGGTCAGGGGTGAGTTAGAAGAAAGAGAGCAAATTAAGGAAGTAGAGGTACGGGAAAGGATCAGGGAATGACATGGTGATGTATGATTAAGGAAGTAGAGGTACGGGACAGGATCAGGGAATGACACGGTGATGTATGATTAAGGAAGTAGAGGTACGGGACAGGATCAGGGAATGACACAGTGATGTATGATTAAGGAAGTAGAGGTACGGGACAGGATCAGGGAATGACACGGTGTTAAGGAAGTAGAGGTATGGGACAGGATCAGGGAATGACACGGTGTTAAGGAAGTAGAGGTACGGGACAGGATCAGGGAATGACACGGTGATGTATGATTAAGGAAGTAGAGGTACGGGACAGGATCAGGGAATGACACGGTGTTAAGGAAGTAGAGGTACGGGACAGGATCAGGGAATGACATGGTGTTAAGGAAGTAGAGGTATGGGACAGGATCAGGGAATGACACGGTGATGTATGATTAAGGAAGTAGAGGTACGGGACAGGATCAGGGAATGACATGGTGTTAAGGAAGTAGAGGTATGGGACAGGATCAGGGAATGACACGGTGATATATGATTAAGGAAGTAGAGGTACGGGACAGGATCAGGGAATGACACGGTGTTAAGGAAGTAGAGGACAGGATCAGGGAATGACATGGTGTTAAGGAAGTAGGACAGGATCAGGGAATGACATGGTGTTAAGGAAGTAGAGGTACGGGACAGGATCAGGGAATGACATGGTGTTAAGGAAGTAGAGGTATGGGACAGGATCAGGGAATGACACGGTGTTAAGGAAGTAGAGGTACGGGACAGGATCAGGGAATGACACGGTGATGTATGATTAAGGAAGTAGAGGTACGGGACAGGATCAGGGAATGACACGGTGATGTATGATTCTCTTCTCTTTTGAATGTTTTTCTGCAGATCCTAAGAAGCCTGACAAAAAACACAACACCCTAGAAGGGACATGCAGAATGACCTGCCTTCATTTATATTTAAATGAGTGAGTAAGCGTCATACCATCTGGCAAAGACATATTCCTCAGCCTGCTGCCCTAACCTCCACATCAACACAGTTAAAAGTGCAGCAAACTATATAACAACCTGCAAAGCAAGTCATCAAAAGATTTATTCGACTCCCTCATGCCAGAGTCAGGAAAACCTGCCAGTATTTCCAGAGCCTGATCCAGAAGAGAGTACTGTAGTTGAGACAGGTGAAACAGGCAGTAAAATGATATAAGGGCCAAAGGTCCGGAGAACACCCTTTTGCTTACTTTTTGTAAAGTTTAGATTCCTTAACTGGTACTAATGGAGAAAGTGCTGTGGTCTGTGAGACCTACAGTATGCTTAACTGAAGAGATTGCACAGAAATCTGCCCTGATACCACTCCACTCCCCTGTACTGAAGGCTTTTGGGGGCATCTGCTTTCATATGAGCGAACAGAGCAGAACATGGATGCATACTGGCTGCACGGAGAACAGACTACAGGGGAGAATGATCCAAGATTCCTTATTCTTCCCCCAGATATGGTTTAGCCATTTGGGAAAAGATATCAAACATGGAAAACTTCAGTAATGTTAATGTTCTGAATGACTGAAATATGAAGACTAAGAGTAATAGATAAGAACTGGACAGGATAGGTGCTGGTCCCATCTTTCAAGCCAAGCATCTGATATCAAGACATGAACCATCCAGAGGTATGAATTTCAGCCTCCCCCTCTCTCATATACAGAGTGAAGGATCCAGAGAACTTTCAAATTGTGTTGATCAAGAATTTTAGAACCAGAAATCCCAAAGCTACCTCATGAAAAACAACTTCAAAGTCAGACCTTTGAATATCCCTACAAATATACACAAAGGAGGGCATTAGAAATTAGGTTAAAGAGAAGAAAGAACATCACACCAGGATGGAAAAACACACAACTATGGTTAGCAGCTAAGGTAAGTACCTATGTGGTCAAGCTGGAGGAAGGGGGGACGCTGGTGGACTGATAGAGTATATCACCCACCAGACACAACAAGGGGGGGCATGAGAGACAAGAGGAGTAAATAATGAAGTGAGGGCTGCTGGAAAAAAAAAAAACACTAGCTAGCCAAAGAGTTAAAGCACTCCTAGTTTACAGAAATGAAGCCTGGTACAAATGCAAACAAATCCCTTCCACACACTTCACTCAACTCTGGGAATGCCAAAACAAGCAGGTAGAAGCCATAAATCTAACTTTCTAAAGCCTAAACAAAAATCTTAATCAATACACTTAAAGCAAGTATGGAAGAAAGTAAACCTTCTAACTGGTTATAAAGTCACATACACTACCACTACTGAGATCTGCAGTCATTGCCCTCATGTTTTGACTCAAAGACTCCATTGTGCTTCCACATATTATGCCCCCCAATTTCCATTCCCCAGTCCCCTCCTCCTTCTCCTTCCACTCTTATATTCTACTAGAATAAGATCAAAGCTAAAGACACTGTCCCAGTGCTTAAGCGCATTCCACTGGATGCCCCCTCTGTTAGCCTTTCCACTGGATGCCCCTTTTCATAGCCTAATACCTTGGTTCCTACACCACTGTAGGTTATTCATTAAGCCTCCCTCCTGCATACGTACAATCTTTGTACTGCATAAAACTTAATGCCCGGCAAATGTAAAAATAGCAACAATAAAGCCTTTATCCAAGCAACCAAAAGTGAGCAATGCTTCTCATTTCATGCCATAGCTATCCTTCTAACCCTTGATAAAATCCTCAGGAATATTATGCGCATCTAACCTTCATATTGACCATGTTGATTCAGACCAAGCTGCTTTGTGCAAATCAACATGGATTTGGGACAGGTCACAGTACTATGATAGCCCTCTGGATGCTGCCTGACAAAATTCAAAAGTAAGGTCACTAGTAAGGTCACTGGCACTTTTTGTCTAACAAAGGCTTTCAGTCTCGTACACCATCACACCCTTATAAATCATATTCTTGAAGTATTTGCCAAAATGATTCCAAAAATACCTTTTCAATAGAGTCTACAGAGTTATAATTAGCACTTCCATACCCTCCAATGCTCCCCTCCTTAGAGTTGCTCCAGAAGGTTTCATCCTTGCTTCCTTACTGTTGTCTATCTTCATCAGCAAACACCCTCCTTTTCTACTTCTTGCAGATGACATGGTACTATTTAGATCTCGCATCTCATAACTCTTCACACTAAGCCAGTTTGAGTCTGCTATTCCCTGTCTTTACTTGGATTAACAATAAAAAACTACTTCGGAATTCGACAGAGACTGAAGACATGCTATTTGGGACACCAAAAGACTTTTAAAGCCCCTAATATTTTCAGCTGTTAAAGGCCTTAATAACACTGCTACTGAACCAACTTTGTCTTTCAAATATCTAGGCATCTGGCTTGACTAAGCTTTGAAATTTCATATGCACCTTGAAAAACCAGGAATAGAATCAGCCCACATCCCTTCTGGGCTCATAAAAATCTCACCTTTTCTTTCCTTTGCTACAAGATCTGCAATAGGTAATGGAATATGATTCACCTAGTTTGAATATAACTTCTCTTAATTGCTGCTAGCTCAATTTCTAAAACATAAAACCTGCAAAACATTTCCAAGAAAGTATGTACATTCATCCCCTTACCCCTTGACCCGAGCATCACTACTTAATAATCAGGGAAGCAAAACAGTTACCCATCAAGCAAAGAGCAGACCTTCTATTTGTTTCCCACATAACCAAGTTATTTCACACTGAGGCCACCTCCATTTGTAAAATTAACTATGACAATCCATTTCTCTAATCTTACAGGACAAGCACAGTCAGACCTAGTTTTACTAACCCCCAAGACTAAACTACAATGTATAAACTACAACTCTTCTCTTCTTTACCCCAAAATCAGACAGTCCTTACACACCCCTGTAAAGGACTTGACTTACTCCCATTTTGAACTCAACTAAGAACACATCTTTCTTCTTTAAGGCCACAACACCCATCTTCCAGGATTTGTTTGCATCCACCCTCTCTATCAATCTGCCTCTGGACTTGAGAGTTTATAAATCTCCCCTGCCTTAACTCCTTCACCCTTACTTTAGATGTTCCCTTCTTCACACATACCCTTTTTGTATGTGTTAATAAACTACAGCATACCTTTGTCCAGCACCCTTTATTATCCTCTGTTGTGTAAATATTGTGTATATAACACTTGTTGTATATCCTGTTATTGCCAATGCATTTGTTTACTGTTTTCTTTCTTCATTCTCCATGGATTTGTTTACATATATGTTTTGTCATCCTTACTTTATCTCTGGACTGAACCTGAAATTGGTCCATAATAATCATTGTTCTAACCTGGTTAAATTTTAAATAAATAAATAAATAATCCTATGGTAGAAGACTCTAGGAAAGGTGCAGCTGTGAACTATAGAGCATCCTGAGAGTAGGTACACTATATATTGGGGGTGACTGGCGTGGAAAATACAGATCAGGAGAATGGCCTGGGGCAGAGGTAACCACCAGAATAAGAGTGAGAAGGATGAAGGGAAAAACAATAGCATACTAGGTTGTATCCTGCAAGGAGTGGGCTCCAGGCACTGAGAGGTCATACCAGTACTTTACAAAATAATACTGAGGCCCCAAATGCAATAATGCACACAGTAATACACACCATATAGGGACAGAGAAAGTACAGAACAAAAAATAAATGGACCACAGCTCTTTAGCATAGAGAAATGATGTCCTAACTACTCAGATGACCCGAGCTTAGGTGCTGGAATAGCCGAGGCAGGAGGATGGGAATGATAGGTCACTGCTGGGTCACCATTCCTGGGGGGATGGAAGTGGTTCTGGCTTGTCACTTTGGTGACAAATGGAGGAGGTAATGGCTGTTACACTTGGGGAATATGGCCTTCCAAGCACATGCTACCATTTTATAAAGGTAGTAGCAGGGAAAATCATACACAAAGGCACTCTTCTCACAACAGACAGGACTAGTGGAGCTCAAAAGGAGCCACAGCAAGGAGAGGGAGTTCCAAGTGGAAGGGTAGGCCATTTCTTTGTTTCTGGAAGCTGCCCCACTCCCTGTCATTCAGCTCTCACCATAGGGTAAACAACTGGGATGATTAGCTAACTGGGAAGGAATGATTAGATCCCAGAACCCTCATCTACTCCAGGAATATCTGGCTGTCACTGCTGATGGAATAAATAGGCCAACTAGCAAAGGTAGTTAACCATCAAGTAGGTCCAGGAGAAGAGCAAAACAAAGTGAACAAAAGGAGGGGTAACTAGAAAAAAGGGCTTTTGATTATGAAGAAGGCTTATTAAAATAATGGCTCTATAAAATGAAACTAAGGGGAGGGAGAGACAGAGAGAGGAGACATGATCTGGATGCATAAGACCTTGAAAAAGCAGAAGGAGAAGGAAGGCAGAGCATGAATAGACATCTGCTGCATGCTGAAGAAAGGCGGCAAGCATGTGGAATAATAATGTGTCTTAGTAGGGCAGTAGGAGAATGGACTCATTCCCCAAAGCCTGGGACAGATGGACAAATGTTGGCCGTATGTAGACATGAGGGGTGGCAGAAGAATACTGAGTGTCTAATACAGAGAAACTAGAGAGACACAAATTGTCCCTTGCTGACACATGTATACATGTAGTTATGTACACCTCCCATCCTACTATTTCAGACCACCAAAAAGAAGTCTTGTGCTACATTCCAAATGTAGACCTCAGTTAAAACAAATCTCCTCAACCAAGCCCAAGGTAGGTGTTTCCTAGAGGCTTACATCACCTAAGCTCTTTAGCTCTTATACATCTCCGTTTTCTTCACATCCTCCTCCAAATCCTGATCTTTTACTGTCATACTTCAGTTGCTTTTGCTGTACATACCTTTTTCTTGTATATTAATGCACTGAATTTTTGGAACATTGTCCTTAACCATCTGCACCACTGTGATTGAATATACATAAGTGTGCCTGAAATTGGTCCATTGTGATCCATGCACTACCCCAGTAAATAAACATACATAAATAAATATTTATATATGTGTATGCATACAAGTGTGTGTGTGTGTGTGTGTGTGTGTGTGTGTGTGTGTGTGTGTGTGTGTGTATGTGTGTGTGTGTGTGTGTGTGTGTGTGTGTGTGTAACAGAACAGAGGCAGGCAGACAGACAAAATAATGTATGATCTGCAGTGCTACGGCAGGTACTGACAGCAAAGTTCTGACAGCACAGGCCTTCAGTGTTAAAAAAGGCAGGGACACCACAGGGTTACAGTATTAAAGCGGATAGGGACAGAATGGGCTTACAGCGTTAAAGCAGGCAGGGACAGCACAAGCCTGCAGTGTTAAAGCAGACAGAGACAGAGACAGCACAGGCCTGCAGTGTTAAAGCAGGCAAAGATAGCACAGGCCTGTATATTAAAGCAGGCAGAGACAGCATGGGCCTGGAGTCTTGTAGCAAGCAGGCTCTGCATCTGCCTATAGTGTTACTGCATGTAAAGACAGCATGGGTCTACAGTGTTATGACATGAAAGGACAGCATGGATCTGCAGTGTTACAGCATGTAAGGACAGTGCACGCTACAGTGTAACAGGAGGTAAGAACAGCGTGGGTCTACAGTGTTACAGCATATAAGGACAGTGCACGCTACAGTGTAACAGGAGGTAAGAACAGCGTGGGTCTACAGTGTTACAGCATATAAGGACAGTGCACGCTACAGTGTAACAGGAGGTAAGAACAGCGTGGGTCTACAGTGTTACAGCATATAAGGACAGTGCACGCTACAGTGTAACAGGAGGTAAGAACAGCGTGGGTCTACAGTGTTACAGCATGTAAGGACAGTATGGTTCTTCAGTGGTATAGCATGCAAGACCAGTATAGGTCTGCACTCACAGCAGGTAGGGGCAGGATGGGCCTGTAGTATTTAAGCAGTTAGGGAGAGCATGGCCCTACAGTGTTTCAGGATGGTACTGGTGCCATGAACCTATATATTATAGGAGGTAAGGGCAGCACTGATCTGTAATGTTACAGCAGACAAAGGCAGCATGAGCCTTCAGTGTTACAGCATGTAAGAATGGCACAGGACTGAATTGTTACAACAAGTAGGGGCAATAGGGTTGGCATTGTTACAGCCAGTAACAACAGCATCTGTCTGCAGTGCTACAGCAGGTAGGGACAGTACTGAGACTTTGTGAGCCGACAAATTCTTACTCTCCATCAAGCTTTTCTTTGTGATTGTAACACAAACTGACATCTAAGCAGAGGCAGGGAGCACCATATGAGTATCCTCTGCAGTCAGTTTTCCATCATCAGTATGTACAAGATACCATACTAGAAAGGGGATGCTGCATCATAGGTTGTACCGCTCCAGCTGTATCCTAGAGATCTAGCAACCTCTGGTTACTCCTACAAGCACTGGTATGTGAGCCTACTTGGCAAAAGCTTTGGGGACTCCAGCCTTTTAATTTAATCCCCTCCCCTATTTCCTGGGGGCTCTAATAACAGCAGGCAACTGCAAAGCAGGCAGATTACTAACAAAATCTGTAATATTTTAAAAATAGATACATAACTTATTCATACCTTTCTCTCTCTTTCAGCATCTCCAATAAACAAAGATGAAGTGGAACTTATTTCACAAGCCAGAGGCAGTAGCAGCCCCAGTCACCACCACGGTGACACCTATCCTTATGACATCGACAGACAACAGCACAAATGCCGGGGGCCCGGAAGAGCCCAAGAAGGACTCATTTGAAGATCTAAAAGAAAAATTTATGAATGTAATCAACAAAGTCCCATGTAAGTAGGACAGTACAAAACTAATTGTGATAATAAAATCTCTTTCTCTCTGTACGTACATACAAACATGTTATAGTTTTATATATATGTAGTTTTTTATTTAATTTTCCTCAAAAAATGGTAACCAGTTGTGAATGATTATATTTTTATCAATGTGACTACAACGTGCTTTTGTGAATCATTATATTGTTATCAGCATGACTAAGACATGCTTATATGTGACAGTATCCAGTGTTCTGACATCTCTTCCTTCCAAGTTAACCCCCTGTGTTCATACTCCTAATTTGGTACAGCAGGAGTAACAGGATCAGGATGCACTGCATTCCTACTCCTAACTTTGGTACAGTGGTAGTAACAGGATCAGGATGCACTGCATTCCTACTCCTAACTTTGGTACAGCGGTAGTAACAGGATCTGGATGTACTGCATTCATACTCCTAACTTTGGTACAGTGGTAGTAACAGGATCAGGATGCACTGCATTCCTACTCCTAACTTTGGTACAGCAGTAGTAACAGGATCTGGATGTACTGCATTCATACTCCTAACTTTGGTACAGCAGTAGTAACAGGATCTGGATGTACTGCATTCATACTCCTAACCTTGGTACAGCGGTAGTAACAGGATCAGGATGTACTGCATTCATACTCCTAACTTTGGTACAGCAGTAGTAACAGGATCAGGATGCACTGCATTCCTACTCCTAACTTTGGTACAGCGGTAGTAACAGGATCAGGATGTACTGCATTCATACTCCTAACCTTGGTACAACAGTAGTAACAGGATCTGGATGTACTGCATTCATACTCCTAACTTTGGTACAGCAGTAGTAACAGGATCAGGATGCACTGCATTCCTACTCGTAACTTTGGTACAGTGGTAGTAACAGGATCGAGATGCACTGGATTCCTACTCCTAACTTTGGTACAGTGGTAGTAACAGGATCACGATGTACTGCATTCATACTCCTAACTTTGGTACAGCAGGATTAACAGGATCAGGATGCCCTGCATTCATACTCCTAACTTTGGTACAGAGGTAGTAATAGGATCAGGGTGTACTGCGTTCATACTCCTAACTTTGGTGCAGCAGTAGTAACAGGATCAGGATGCAATGCATTCATACTCCTAACTTTGGTACAGCAGGAGTAACAGGATCAGGATGCCCTGCATTCCTACTCCTAACTTTGGTACAGTGCTAGTAACAAGATGCCCTGCATTCATACTCCTAACTTTGGTACAGCAGGAGTAACAGGATTAGGATGCACTGCATTCATACTCCTAACTTTGGTACAGTGCTAGTAACAGGATCAGGATGTACTGCATTCATACTCCTAACTTTGGTACAACAGTAGTAACAGGATCAGGATGCCCTGCATTCATACTCCTAACTTTGGTACAGCAGGAGTAACAGGATCAGGATGCAATGCATTCATACTCCTGACCTTGGTACAGCAAGAGTAACAGGATCAGGATGCACTGCATATATATTCCTAACTCTGGTACAGCAGGAGTAACAGGATCAGGATGCACTGCATTCATACTCCTAACTTTGGTGCAGAGGTAGTAATAAGATCATGGTGTACTGTGTTCATACTTGTAACATTGGTACAGCAGGACTAACAGGATGAGGATGCAATGCATTCATACTCCTATCTCTGGTACAGCAGGAGTAACAGGAGCAGAATGTACTGCATTCATACTCCTAACTTTGGTACAGTGGGAAAAACAGGACTGGGGCCTTCACCAACAGGGACAAGCAATGGAAGTTTTCATAAAGTTAATTCCTAATGGCATTAATGCTTGACTGTGAAACTGGCCTCAGCTTACATCACTCCATGTATAAACAGTCCCACAGAGTAGCCTCCCAAAGTTCCAAATCATAAAACTCTCTCCAGGCTGTTGTACCACAGTTTCTTTCCTTGGTTAGCTCTGGAGTGGTAGCCAGATTAATTGTTTGATCTGTTTCCACTAATTTCACCATATCTCTCCATTTTATTTTATTTTACTTTTTAAAAGTATTTTATTGATTTTAATATTTATCTTTTTTGTTCCTACATTCATTCAAACAAATATCTGTTAATCAGGTGAGTGCACTGGTCCAAGGATCCTTTTCAGGCATGATCCAAGCCAGTTTTGCATGAGCAAACAAACCGTTATGTCATTGTCATGAAGACATGAACATTACAGTAGGTCACATAATTACAATAAAGGAACAAGTCACAGTTAATGCATGAAAAGGTTTCAGAATGGAATGGTGTGACAAGTTTATGGGCAGAATGCCCACAACACACACCAGCTGTGGCTACAGATAGCTCCTGATCAAGAAAGCCAGTTTTAGCTTTCATGCAGAAGCCGACAGGTCTGGTACCCCTGATCAACTTATAGAACATAGAAATAAATAAAAACACTCTTTATATGTAAAGTACAGCAACACTAAGTAACATCTTTTATTTTATTCATTTGAATATTTATGTTTCCTTCCATATAAGATGCCATGCAAACCTCCAAGCAGCAGGCAGGGCCACCTCCCCTGGTACAAGGTGTTAAGGGTTATAAATGGCATGTCTAATCTAGTGGGAGTGTAGTACCAGCAATTCAGAAATGAATTAAATATTGTCTGAAGTGCTAAAGTAAGGCACTTTCACAAGGAATGAGTTTTTTTTTTCAACAAACCTTTCAGTTTCAGCTTTTTTGATCAGCGACTGTCTGCACCCATGACCATTGCCTGTTGTGGGGATTTCGCTTGCAACCTTTTCACAGCTTTCCCTTCAGAAATGGTAAATATTAATGTAAACTCATAAGGGAAAGGTATTTAAAAACAACTGATAGAAATCTATGTAAGGATCAGAGATTAACTGTCTGATGTTCAGTGATAAGACAAGCCCAAGGATAACTAGTGTGTTAGTATTGTTACTAGCAGGAGATGTTAAAGTAAAGTATGAGGCTGTAAGAATGTAACCTATAAATCTGAGTATAGTAAAGTAAGGAGTGAAGAGGGCTTGTGTACATGCAGAGGATGTTGTAGTGTTGCGAGTAAGGTGATAGCAGATTAATAAGCAGAGCATTAATACGAAGTAGTTAAAGGAGACGGGAGTGTTGCTCTAAATTCATGTTAGAGAATGTTTAGTAGGGTGTACAGATAAGATATCATCACTAGGATCAGTTCGATAAAGGCTGGCTATTTATATTAACATATGTACACCCTTTGTTGTCATGAAAAAACTTTTTGAGAAGAAAACTGAATGTCAGTATGTTAAGGGCCCTAGTTTTTGAAACTTTGTTCCAGACTAGATCACTTTGAAAATGTTCTTTCAGCTGTTGTAAGAGTAGCGGAAGGTCTACAAAGAAAGGTTCCATCATTGCTCCTCAGTTCGTGTTTGTGTGTATGCGTGTGTGTGTGTGTGTGTGTGTGTGTGTGTGTGTGTGTGTGTGTGTGTGTGTGCGCGTGTGTGTGTGTGTGCGCACGCGTGTCTGTGTGTGCGTGTGTGTGCGTGTGTGCATGTGCGTGTGCGTGTGTATGCGTGTCTGTGTGTGCATGTGTGTGTGCGTGTGTGTGTGTGTATGTGTGTCTGTGTATGCATGTCTGTGTGTGTGTGCATATCTGTGTGTGTGTATGCGTATCTGTGTGTGTGTGTGTGCGTGTGTGTATGCGTGTCTGCGCATGTCTGCGTGTGCATGTGTGTGTGTGTGTGTGTGTGTGTGTGTGTGTGTGTGTGTGTGTGTGTGTGTGACATATGTGTGTGTGTGTGTGTGTGTGTGTGTGTGTGTGTGTGTGTGTGTGTGTGTGTGTGTGTGTGTGTGTGTGTGTGTGTGTGTGTGTGTGTGTGTGTGTGTGTGTGTGCATGTGTGCACGTGTCTGTGTGTGTGTGTGTGTGTGTGTGTGTGTGTGTGTGTGTGTGTGTGTGTGTGTGTGTGTGTGTGTGTGTGTGTGCGCATGCAAGCTGCTTCTAAAGTGCTGTTTGTCTTCGGTAGAAACAGTAGCCATTATGTATAAGTTTGTAGGTTAACATACTTTGGAAGTAGGTGACTCTAGCTAGGAAGCAGAAGCCAGATTTTTCAGTGGTTAACAATGTGTGGAAAGAGAGCTAAGAGGTGTAAACCTTAGTATTAAATCAACAATCTGCCATAAAGTTGGCATTCTTACTGGAGTGTGCAGTGTTTATGAGGAGGGCTTACTCAAGTCTAGGTAACAAGACATCAATGACTATGGCTTATCAGGCTTCTTTTGTGAAGAGGTTGAAGATTTTATTGACAATTTTCAGCTGCTTTCTCCATGACAAAGTGGTAGTTAGTAAAAAAAAAACATAGACTCAGAAATCCAAATGTTCTAGATGTGGGAAGGAATCCCGTGTTGAGTTATGCTGGTAATATTATTAATTATACAATGACCACCCATTAATATTCCAAAATGTGCACGCTGATTGGCCAGCATACCCGTTGTAAATCCCACAATATACCATCGGGAAAAAGGTCCGGTCGCCCAGACTTTTTTCCGTTGGTATAAAGTGTCCAAAACCTTTTTTTTTTAATAAATAAAAGAAAAAAGAAAAAACAGAGCAACGGAGACTTTCTTTTCTGCATTGCTTCCATTTCAAAGCATTGATGTACTGGGTATGTGTAAGAGTGCAAGTCCCATACGCATGTGCAGTACATCAACACAAGGAGGCAGTATACCACCACCGGCAGAAGAACAGTAATGCGCCGTTATACAAAGACATTATTTAAGAAAAGTAAGTATTTTTTCCTTAAATAATGTCATTGTATAATAGCAATAACCGATTCCATGGTTGTGGTATATTGAAATTTACCCATGTTTGGCTTTATTTAATCACCCGGGCTTCACCCTCATGATTAAACCATGCCAACCATGGGTAAATCTTAATGTACCACACCACGTCGTTGGTTATTGCTTAATTATATTCAACTCCTGGGTTGATGCATCTCAGGGAAATGTGAAATATCAATTCCACAGATGTGCTAATGTCACTAAAGGTCATTTTATTCTATTTTCATCTGAGAAAATTATATTTAGTAAAAAAAAAATACATATATGTGTATATATATATATATATATATATATATATATATGTGTGTGTGTGTGTGTGTGTGTGTGTGTGTGTGTGTATATATATATATATATGTGTGTGTGTGTGTGTGTGTGTGTGTGTGTGTGTGTGTGTGTATATATATATATATATATATATATATATATATATATATATATATATGTATATGATAAAAATAGAGTTTATTTGTTATCTTATAGAGCTGGTACTAGAATATAATGTTTTTTGTTTGAGAAGCAATATTACCTACAGACCTCTGGCATAGCTATGGGCACTTTGTGTGCCAATAGCTATGCCGATATGGTCATGGTGTACTGGGAAAGTGCAAACATCTTAAATGCTGAGCAGCTTAATGTGCATGTACAATTTTATCAGTGTTTTGTTGATGATTGATACATTTTTGGAAAGGAGACCTTGAAAGTTTAAATCATTTTCTAAGTGCTATAAATACAAGTACCTCCTTTCTTAAGTTCACAATGAAACATTCTTGCACTCACATAGATTTCCTTGATGTAACCCTGTATAAGGGTATAGATGGAAAGCTGCATACTAAGAGATATAGAAAACCATGTTATACACATAGTCATCTTGAACGTAATAGTATGCATCCACCACATATTTTTGAAAATGTGGTAAGAGGTCAACTTTTAAGAGTTTCTAGACTTCATGACCAGGAACAAGAATTTGAAACAACTATATGTTCCACTAGTATGGAATTTATACAACATGGTTATAAACCTTTTGAAGTTAGTAAAGCATGTGAGAGGGTTAAGTCAGACAGACAAAGTAGTGGACATCCGTTTTTTTCATGTAAAGAAAACATAAGAAAGACTGCCCATAATAATTGTTATAGCAATGTAGCTTAATGTATGAGTTTTAATACTGACAGCATAGATATAAAAAATATTATCACAAAAAATTGGCATATTTTGTCTTCTGTGCCTATTCTACGTGGGTTTGTCAGTGCAGTTCCAAATTTTGTTTATGAAATAAAAAATTGTTGAAAAGACAGCTCTGTTTTCCTAATACAAGTATGCTAAGGCAACCCAGTATTAGAACAATTAGTTTTGGTGCTTCTATCTGTGGCAAATGCACTTTTTGTAAATACATTGATGCATCTAATACATTTACTCAACCAGATAATGGTAAACATTATGTTTTCAAAGTTAAAGCTAATTGTGACACTAAAAGCTTAGTTTACCTAGCACAGTGTGTGACTTGTTCAAAATTTTATGTAGGAAAAACTAATAGGTAACTTATAGAACGAATTAGAGACCATTATTATAGTGCTAATAAGGGCCATAATTATAGTGCCTTAGCTAAACACATTCTAGAGAAAGGCGCTAACTATTGGTTCATGTTTATGGCAGTAGAAGTAATTTATGAAAGTTTTAGGTTGGGTGATATAACTAATGTCACAGAAGGGAAAGAATTAATATGGATTCTCAAATTATCAGCACATAGAGGTGCAGGCTTGAATGAATCAGTACCTCTTAAGCCAGTTCTGAAAGAAAGAAAGCTTTTTAAGTGGATATTTTGTTATGTGTGTCTTTATGGCAATAGTCTTCTATGGTTTCCGCCTTAAAAGAAAGCTGTGCATTTTAAAATTTTTATGGCTATTGTATCTACATGTTTTTTTATTGGTAGATATTTAATTGATTGTATTTTAAATATCTGAGATGTTGCTGGGTTTTTGTATGGTTTGAAGAAGCGATTTTATCATGAAAGCGCTCACCTGTGTTCGAATAAAAGTCTATTTGGATTTTATACTGCTCTTTGCGATTTGCATTTTATTGGTTTGCTGTGGTGCTGTGTTCTACACTTTTGTTTTATATATATATATATATATATATATATATATATATATATATATATATATATATATATATATATATATATATATATATACATTCCAAAGACATGCATCTGGAGCATTTCTCCCCGGGCCTCCGCTGAAAACAGGCTCTGTGGAACCTAGTCGGACTTTCCCGGTCAACAAATGATAAATAAATAAAATATATATATATATTTATATACATATACACATATATATATATATATATATATATATATATATATATATATATATATATATATATAGCAAATGATTGCCTACAAGTAGCTATACACACCCTCTCCATTAAGCTGAAAGAAATGGCCAATGGCCACTTTCTTTCTCTTTTTTTTCTTGCCAGTCCTCTAGGCTGAGGCCTTTATATATTATCACTGACAGCAGAGGATTTATCTGGAAAATAAAACTCAACATCAAATGTTTAATCCTTTTATTAGCATCCTCTGTTGAAAAGTGTTAATAACTCTGCTTAATTTCTCCAGAATTTTTGGGTTTCTAATACCATGATGTGAATGGACCCCATTCCTAAATTATGGTATAATTCAAGTTCATGCAATTAATATTCTTTCAGTCTTTGATGTTAGCCGAAAGTGCTCTTCACAGTACCCACAACGTGCCCAGAATTGTACTCCTCCTGCAATTCGTATGGAGTTACAGGTACTGGTAGCATATATAAATATGACTGTAAATCCTTTTTTATTAAACCCATCACTCCTACTACTATTGGAACTGTCTGGGTATCTTTCTTCCACATTGTTCTTATTTCTGCCTGCAAATGTTGATATTTTATGACTTTATGACTTTATGTATATGATACACTGTAATTGTGTAGCATTTTCAATTATCTGTGCTATTTTTGTCTTTTTTTTACTTGGACTACTATATCTTGTTTTCTCTTCAACTATTTTTAAATTGTTGGTAATGGGTGATCTCATGTGATGCACACTTCATCATTCTCTCTAATGCTTTGTGGTTCATGTTTCCAATGCTCCTCGGCTACTTGTGTATCATGCTGTTTGCACAATTCCCAGTACAACAACCTTGCCACATTATTATGCCTTTCAATGTACAGGCGCTCTGCCATGAGTATATCACACCCAGCAGTGATGTGTGTGACTGTTTCCAATACTTTTTTACAGAACCTACATTTGTCTGTTTCTCCCAATGTTCACAGGACTTTGTAAATCAACGTGTATGTAGTCCACTATCTTGGGCTGCCATTATTAACCATTCACCCTTTGGTTTCAACTCACCCCTTTTTAACCATTCCTGCTCAAGTCCTGAAAAATATGAGGTTGTTCCAGGAGATCTCAATACTTGCCACTATATTTATGGCTTTTCCACATTTCTTCCCTTTTCATCTGATCCTTCTTATATTCTTTCTTTTGTTTTTTGGCACATTTAGTTGCTACCTGATTTTTGCCTACTTCAGGTTTGATTTCCATTGTTGCTTGATACCTGCATACTTCTACTAAACTATGTGGTGAGGTCATCTTAGACTTCCTCTCCTCATGTTGTAAATCTTTCACTGTGTTTGGATCTGATGAGGTCAGCAGGTATGTATGCAGTCCTATGACTGCAGATCTGTAAATGCTATCAATTTTGAGCAGGCCTATATCTCCTTCAGAGCATGGAATATATAATCTTAGTATACAGTGATTTTTATCTGTCATTTGATAACTGCGAAGCATTTTTTTTCTTTTTATGTCCAACTGATCCAATACCTTTTGGGGCCAGTCAGTCACACCAAAACTGTAAGTTAAAAAGGGAAGGGCAAATTGGTTTATAGCTTAGATTGTATTCCAGTACATATCAAGGATGTTTTCAATATTACCTCTAGTCTTCTGAAATATTCTTTACTGAGTTCTATTTGCATTTGTTCATGTTTTATTGTCGATCCTTCATTAATTCCCAAATATTTATATACTCTTTCCAGCTCAGATTCCTTTGTATCACATTCCTGTCCTAGACTGACATTTTCTTGGTACTGCAACTTTCCTACTTTAAACGTTACTTTTGCATATTTATCAACACCAAATGCCATTTTTATATCACATGAGGAAGTTTTAACCACTTGCAGTTGTGCTTTCCTCATCTGATGAGCTAAACAGTTTTAAGTCTTCCACAAAACGTAGATTAGAAATCTTTAAGCAAGTTTGTTTTCTAGGAGTCAAACAGTAACCAAAACCTGATCTGTTAAGTAAGCAGCTTTACAGGTTAAGGGCAAGAGAAAACAAAAGCGGTAACAAAGATTCATCCTGGAATATCTTGCTTTGAATTTTTATCCCTGGGATAATAACTTGCCTTTTAAATTGCAAAGTGGTTTGCCACTGTTTAATGAAACTTGTAATATAATTGATCAATGTGAAATGTATCTTGTACATCTGTAAGCACTCCTTTATCCATGAATGTGGAATGCTGCCAAATGCTTAGTGACATACTTTTTCCCCTTTTTATAATTCTTTCTTTTGTTACCTTTTTGTTCTATTGCCATGGCTGAGTTTTCTTCCAAGTGACTATACACTCCGTCTGCATCATTTCCAGTATATAGTTTGTGCATCATCGAAAGGCAAGTTAATAGTCCATAGGTTTTAAGATCGCTTACAGATTCACTCTTAAGGAGGAGCATTGTTTTTCTTGTTGTTAACCAGATTGGTGTCTGTTCAGGATGTACATATAAGTAGTTCTTACTCAGGGCTAAATCTTTATGTAAAGATGTTAACACTTTTAGACAGAGGTTGGGTACTGCATCTAGGCCTGAGGTTTTAAAGTTAGGAGCTTTTCTTAATTTCATTTCAGTTTCTCTGGCTGTTACTTCATCCCATTTCATATCCTGTACATTTGAATTAATTACTATTTCTTTTATTTTTTCTGTCTAGTCAGCATCTTTGTTATGTTCCACAAAGTCTACATAAATATTTCTCCATAATGTGTCTACTTCTTCTTTTTAGCAGTGTTTCTATTCCTTTTGCTTTGTTTCCCAGTTCTATATACAACTTTTTTGGGGGGTCATCAATTAATTGCTTAGTTTCTAGTTTTTCCTTTATATTTACTTGATATCGTCTAAGTTTTTCTGCCTGGGCTGATAGCTTTAGTTTATTATTTGCAGTCGTGTATGATAGATCCTGGTCTGTTCTGATACTGTGCATTGCTTTTGTCACGCTTAAGTGTTTTTGTTGATCTGTTCTCTCTCCTGTATTCTTCTAACACTGGCACTTCTTGTTTTAATTGCTTTACAGTTTTCTCTTTTCGATGCTTCCATGATGGCATTTTACTCATTGCCTTCTTTTCCCTTATTGTTGTGTATTTTTGTGCTAAGATTTGTATCTGTTGTTAGTTTCGCTGCACAGTAATGTATCCTATTTACTTCTGTTATAGCACATACATTTCTGTTAATAGTCTTGATTACTGTGTCCATCTGTTTGGGCGGCCACGGTGGTGCAGTGGTTAGCATTGCCGCCTCACAGCAAGAGGTTCTCCAGTTCGATCCTCGGCTGGGGTGCCTTCTGTGCGGAGTCTGCATGTCCTCCCTGTGGTCGCGTGGGTTTCCTCTGGGTGCTCCGGTTTCCTCCCACATCCCAAAGACATGCTGCAGGTGGATTGGACACTCTAAATTGGCCCTAGGTGTGCGTGTGTGTGTGCCTTCTGTGGAAGGTTGGGTACCGGGCTGGCAACTCGACACCGTAAAACTCTACTGCCACTCAATGTGCGGACGAGGTGATTCGCTGTGGCGACCCCTAACCGGGAAAAAGCCGAAAGAAGAAGAAGAAGAAGACTGTGTCCATCTGTTTCAGACTTCTAACATTTTGGGTCTTATTTACTTTCTGTAATCTATTTCTTTCATCAGTCTTAATATCTCTATCCATCTCTATTAATTCAAGCAACTTTTCCCTTAGATCATTTTCTTCTAAGCTAAGGACACATACTGCAGACGTTCTACAGAAAGTTCTTGAATGTCTTCCCGTGACATATACTATTCAGCTGCATCCTGCATCATCCATTGCTCCTTCATATGTGAACTCACTGGCCTATCACTCCACAACATTGACTGCATCAGAGCTGTCACTGGTTTTTGCTCCTTCCCTGGCTATGTAGGTCCACTGAACATTTGTACTGGTTTCCTACCGAGCAGTCCAAAACATCATCATGTGTCAGGTGATCAGATGCTTCCTGTTCCATCTGTTTCTCCTTAATTTGGAAACTCATTGTTCCATCATGCTGTGATGTTACCAGAGTTGGATTTTCTACATTAAGTCCTTCACTTCACAGGTAATCCACAACTTCAGTTTTTATTTCTTTAACTTATCCATTACTAATCCTCTTTCCTTCTATCTCCCTTTGTTTTCTTGTGAATTTTTCCATATCTGGGTGTATTTCTCTGTATTTCTCTTCAAATATCTTTGGTGCTGCTAATCTCTTTTTGTTTAAATTTCTCCAAGTCTTTTGGGTTTCTAATACCATGACTGGAATGTGCCCCATTCCAAACTCAAAGTATGATTAAAGTTCATGAAATTAGCATTGTTTCAGTTTTTGATGTTAACCAGAAGTGCTCTTTGCAGCATCTACAGTGGGCTCAATAATGACTCTTCCTGTAATTCATACAGAGTTACATGTATCGGTAACAGTACAATTGTAAATTCTTTTTATAAGACCCGTTGCTCCTACTGCTTTTGAAACTGTCTGGGTGTCCTTCCACACTGCCCTCGTTTCTGCCTGCAAATCCTGGTATTTTATGATTTTGTATCTCTCTGTACGTAAGACACTGTAGTCACTGGGTGTAGGAGTTTCAATGATCAGTGCTACTTTTGTCTTCTTTTCACAGATTATTATATCTAGTTTTCTCACATCTATTTTTTTAACTGTTGTTAACGTGATCCCATATGATATACACTTCATAATTTTCTATAATGCTTTGTGGCTAATGTTTCCAATGTTTTCAGCTAATTCAATATAATGTTTGCACTATGCCCAATGCAACAGTCTCGCTACATTATTATTCCTTTCGGTATGCAGTCCTTCTGCCATTAGTATATCACAACTAACAACAACATGTGCTGCTTTTTTCCAATTCTGTTTTACAGAACCTACATTTGTCTGTTTCTCCCACATATTCAATGGACTTTGTAAACCAACGTGTAAGTAGTCCACTGTCTTGGGCCACCAATACTAACCTTTCATCTTTTGGTTTAAATTCACCTCTCCTTAACCATTCCTGCATTCAGTCCTGATCAACATGAGGTTCTTCCAGAAGTTTTCTGTATTTGCAACTATATTTATGCATTTTCCACATTTCTTGCCTTCTCATCTGGTCCTTCACCTTATTTATATTCTTTCTTTCGTTTTTTGGCACATTCAGTTGCTGCCTGATTTTTATCTACTTCTGGTTTGATTTCCATTCCTGCTTGACACCGATATGCTTCTTCTAGATTAAGCAGAGAAGTCATCTTAGATTTATTCTCCACATACTTCAAAACTTTCACTACGTTTGGGTCTTGTGAGGTCAGCAGATATGTGTGGAGTCCCACAGTTGCAGATCTATACATGTAATCAATTTCAATGAGGCTCATCCCTCCTTCAGAATAGGAAATATATAATCTTGGTATGCACTGATTTTTATAAATCACTTGGTGAGCATAAAGCATCCTTCTTGTTTTCCTATCTAATCAATCCAACACGTTTTGGGGCCAGTCATCCAAAACTGTAAGTTAGGACAGGAGAGCAAATTGGTTTGTAGCTTGGACTTTGTTCCTAGATGTCAGTGCTGTTTTCAGGATTAATTTAAGTCTTCCGATGTATTCCTTACTAAGTTTTATTCGCATTTGTTCGTGTTTTATTGTTGATCCCTCATCAATTCCCAAACATTTATACACTCCCTCTTGCTCAAGTTCTTTTATATCACATTATTGTCCTAAACTGATGTTTTCCTGGTGTTGCAGTTTTCCTACTTTAAAGATGAGAAGTCTTTATACTTTGTTGTTTTCTAGGAGCCAAATTATAGCCATGGCCTAAGCTGTTAAGTAGACAGCTTAATGGGTTAAGGGCAAAGCAGAATAGCAGCAGCAACAAAGTCACCCCGGAATATCCCCCTTTAATTTCTACCCCTGGGATAATAATTTGTCCTTTATCATGGCTAAATTGCAAAGTGGTCTGCCACTGTTTCAAGGTCACTGTAATGTAGTCAGTCAGTGTAGGGTGTATCTTATACATTTTTAAGCACTCTTTTGTCCATGAATGTGGGATACTATCAAATGCTTTTTTGTAGTCAGTCTATACCATACTTATATTCTTCCCCTTTTTACAGTTCTCCAGTATGACGTTATTTAACAACAAATGATCCTTTGTTTTGTATAACTTTCTTTTATTGTCCGTTTGTTCTACTGACATAGCTGAGTTTTCTTCTAAATGACTATAAACTCTGTTGGCATCAATTCCCGTGTATAGTTAATATGTTGTTGGAAGGCAAGTTATTGGTCTATAATTTTTAGGGTAGCTTGCAGGTTCACTCTTAAGTAAGGGCATTGTTTTTCCTGTTAGTCAGGTCGGTGGCTGTTTGGGCTTTGCATATAAATAGTTCTTACTCATGGCTAAATCCTCATGCAAAGATGTTAATACTTTTAACCAAAAGTTAGGTACTGCATCTGGGACTGGGGTTTTCCAGTTAGAGGCTTTTCTTATCTTTCTTTCAATCTCTCTGGCTGTTACTTCATCCCATTTCATATCCTGCACCTTTAAACTTCTTATTCTTTCTTTTACTTCTTCTATCCATTTAGCATCTTTGATATGTTCCACAGGATCTTCACAGATATTTCACCAAATGTATCAATTTCTTCTTTTTTTGGCAATCTTTCAATTCCTTTTTCCTTGTTTCCCAATTCTCTATAAAACTTTTTTTGGGTCATCAATAAATTGCTTATTTTGTACTTTTCCTTTATATTTATCTGTGTATCTTCTAAGTTTTTTTAAATGTGCTGAAATTTTTAGTTTATTTGCTAAAGTGCATGATAGATCCTGGTCTCTTCTAATACTGCCCACTTCTTTTATCTCATCTGTCCTTCTTATTATTTTTGTTGATCTATTCCTTTTTCTATAGTCTTCCAACAGTGACACTTCTTGTCTTAACTGCTTTATAGTTTTCTCTATTCGATATTTCTATTATGGTATTCGATTTCTCCCCTTCCTTTCCCTCACTACCCTGTGCTCTTGTGGTAGAACTTTATTAGTTATTAATTTAGCTGCACAGTAATATTTCCTGTTTACTTCTGTTATATCGCCTGGCTCTCTATGAACAGTGCTAATTACTGTGTTCATTTGTTTCATCAGACATCTGACTTTTTGGGTTTTGTTAACCTTCTGCAGTCTATTTCTTTCATTGATCTTGGTGTATCTGTCTCTGTCTATGTCTGTTAAATCAAGCAACTCTTCTCTTAGCTGATTTTCTTGCAAACTGAGGGCACATCCCTTGTTTTCTGTTTCCTGTGGACATTCTATAGAAAGTTCTATAGCATTTTCCTGTGGCATATTCTCTTCAGTTTCATCCTGTGCCATCCGTTGCTCTGTCTTATGGGAATTGACTGGCCTATCACTCCTCAGCACTGACTGCATCAGAGTTTCCAGTTTCCTGTTCCTTGCTGTCTAGCTTCAAGTTAACATGTATACTGGTTTCCTGTGGAAGGTTCCAAATTATCTTCATATGGCACCTGAGCAATTGCTTCCTATTTCACTGGTTTCCCCTTAATTTGGATATCCATTGCTCTATCCTATTGTGGTGCCTTCTGAATTAGATTTTCTACACTGAATCCTTCACTTCGCAGGTAGTCCATAACCTCAGTTTTCTATTTCTTTAACTTCTCCATTACTAATCTCCTTTTCTACTTTTCCTCTTTGTCTTCTTATATTTTGTGTTGTAAAGTTTTCCAGGTCCGGATGCCTTTGCCTGTATTTCTCTTCAAATATCTTTGGTGCTGCTCTTATTATATTGGTTAGTTTTGCTTTCTCCTTTGCATAAATATTACACCATATTAAATGTATTTTTCTTTCCCATGTCCATATTTCTTCTTCAGATGTTTCCTGATCTTCCTGTTTCTCCTTACTTTGGAGACTCACTCCATCATGCTGTGATGTAACCTGTGTTAGACCTACACCCAATCCTTCACTTCATGGAGACTCCATAACTTCAACTTCTATTTTTTTTTTACTTCTACTTTATTAGTCTTCTTTTCTATGTTCCATCTTTGTGATATTATTTTTATTGTGAAATATTCCATATCCGGATGCCTTTGCCTGTATTTCTCTTCGAACATCTTTGGGGCTGCCTTCTTTATATTGATTAATTTGCTTTCTCCTTTGCATAAATGTTGCACTATATGAAATCTCTCTCTCTTTCCCATGTCCACATTTTGTTTTATACTTTTGAAATATCTCCTGGGTTTTGTTGTTTATATTTTCACATTTCCTCAGATGCTTCTTTTTCTAAACAAATCAAAGTTTCTTGATCTATATACTGTTTTTCACAAATCTGTTGTATTTATGAACGCAAATTTTCATTTGAAGCTTCTGACAGTTTTTCTTGTGGAAGTATTTTTCTTTTGTCTAATTTCTCTGTTAATTGTTTTGTATATCTTGTGTTTAGAAATTCTGTTTTTTTTAGTAACAATACATAAGTTCTTTCTTATCCTCAATTGTCTACTCTATTGTCTTTATGCCTCTTCTTTGGCCTATCATGTTTTGTGATTTTTGTGGACTGCTGCTTCCTTCTACAACAGGAGGGCCATCCTCCCCCTGGGCCTGGCCTGGCCCCATTGTAGGAATGTTTCCGTACTTTGAGGATTCTTCACTGTCATTTTCTCCAGTCCAGTCCTGGCACCAGTGTACCTACCAGGATCGGGCACTTTTTATCCTGGGTCTTGTTCACCCAGCTATCTTTTTAATTGTTGACCTACTTCTGTCCATGATATATGCTATATAAGACACAGAAGGCACCCCAGCCGAGAAACGAACCGAAGAACCTTTTGCTGTGAGGCGACAATGCTAACCGCTGCACCACCGTGACCGCCCAGATTGCATAACTTAGATAAATAGAATAATTTAATTCTACAACAGTAAATAAAGACAATCATACTGTACTTACATGTTCTCACGAACTGAGGGAGCGTTGACATTGTTAAGGTTAGTTGCTCAACAGTCTGATCACTTGTAGGAAGAAACTATTCCTGAATCCTGATGTTCTACACCTGATGCCTCTGTATCGTTGAAGACAAGAAGTGGAACAGTCCATGTGCGGGATGATACTTGTCCCTTATCAACTTCATGACCCTATCATAGCATCTGCAAGAGTAAAGGCCCTGTACGGACTGGGGATTGATCCTGTGATTTCCCTGGCCTGCTTTTTTGTGCTATCTTCTTATTCTTAGTCTTATTTGCATTATCTTTTGTTTAGTCTCTTCCCACATATCCTTAGCTGCCATAACAGATGCCTTTGTAATCCATACTCCTAAATACATCATCTTATCATGTCCCCTTAAATATGGGTATCACTGAGCCAATTCATGTGGTTGGTACATAATTTATGGTTTTAACCTTTGTTTTATCTTCATTCATTTTATATCCCAAAAAGACTTTAAGCTGTCTCAAAATGTTCCACAGCACTGAGATGTCCTTTTCTGGATTTATCAGGTACAAAATAATGTCACCTGTAAATAAAGCCACCTTCTCTTGGATACATACCAGTTATATCCTTGTATTTCTGAGTCCCTTACTTTCTTTGCCAGTAGCTCTAAATGTAAAGAAAGTAGCAAAGGGGAAAGAGGACAGCCCCCACCTGGTTCCAATGTTCAAACTCAGCTTATCTGAAAGGAACTAGTAGATACTGATTCTTGGTGAAATGTGTGAATCTATGTGAAGGTCTGGCTTCAGAGCACATGGTATAGGTGTCAGATTATCACAAGAATTGCGTAAGTGTAATGGCACATCACTATCCTCACCATATGAGTTAACAGTACAATGGTATCCTAACAGTAGCCATCCCACATGGACTGGCACTGGAGCCACTGCTGTCACTATTATCCAAGAATAAATCCTTAGTACTGAAGAAAGGCATCTCTTCCTCAGTATGCAGATGTGGCTACCCTGGTTTACCTATCCTCTATATCTAAACAACTTGAGAGTTGTGTTAAGTCAACAATAGGATGTGGTGTGTTCTGATGTTCCTCAAATGTTCTTACTTTTGATGTAAGCCGCGGTGGTGCAGCGGTAGCGTTGTTGCCTCACAGCAAGATGTTCTCCTGTTCGATTCTCAGCTGGAGTGCCTTCTGTGTGGAGTCTGCATATCCTCCCCATGGTGGAGTGGCATTCGAAAGACATGCGTGAATGGGTGTGCCTTTGTTGAAGGTTAGGTGCCGTGCTGGCAACTCGGCACCATAAAAATCTACTGCCAATCATTAGTGGACCGGAGTTCCGCTGTGGCGACCCTTAACCGGGAAAAGCCAAAAAGACAAACTGGCTGATAGTTTATCAAAACTAAAGCATAAAAACTTGGATAGAACAATCCAGAAGTAACATCCATAGTCTCATACCCGAGGTTTAACTTGGATCAACCCTTGGTCTTTCAGACTACATTTTACACCAAATAATCAAATATCCAAAAAATGCTGGAGGGGGGGGGGGGATTTTGCTGAGTCACTCACCTTGGAAGGGATGGATTTCTGCCAATGATTTAAGATGTCCTTGGTGGGGGGGTAGTGCTGTAATTGTACAGTAGTTTGCTGTTATAATTTGGCATAGACAGGAAGCTGGAGGAAACTGACATTATGTTCGGCAATTTGAACGATAGCAGCAGTCTGTCCAATGAAGGCGTACAAAAACTCATCTAGCATGTAAGGGTATGCGACCCTAACAGCTGCTCCACTCCAAGCCACTTTTCCTTCCCAGCCTGCAAATGGAATGGTCCAGCCATGAGGGGAAATGGTGGGGACCCTAAAAAACAAATGGAGCTGTAGGAGTAGCCATACAGGGTTTAGCTGGTGGGCATTTCAAAAGAACAAAAAATGTAAACAAAATAATAAATAACCAAAAATGACAGTTTATTTCACATAATTTATACTGCTGTACTTCAGTGGTTTAGCTAAAGCAACATTTCTAATAAAACACAGCACCACGGATCTATAAAGGCTGTCTTCTTGCTTCAAAAACTCCACCAATACTTCCAGGAACCATCGAAAAACAAGAGTAGCAAAATATGAACTTTATTCCATAACAAAAATAAAACAGGATTGAGCGCTTTCGTCTCCGTACCGGAGACCTCTTCAGAATCAAAAAAAGCAGTCAATGGCATTCTTTTATATCATAGCCAATAACAATGATTAATGTGCTTTGCATAATTGATTGATAATTAATTAATTAACTATCCACCATTCCTTTAAAGTGCTATAACAACCTGTATTGAATGTTGGTATAAATCTCTTCATACATAGGTATATTCCTAGAATAAAATGTACAATACATAAATATAAACATATATAAAAATATGGATATATATAATACAATACATGAACTAGAACTAATCTAAAAAAAAAAAATATATATATATATATATATATATATATATATATATATATATATATATATATATATATATATATATATATATATATATATATATATATATAAACATATATTCTGATGAAAAATGTATATAATAGGATGTAAAAAATGTGTATAAATATATAAAGTCTAAATATAAAAAATATATATATAAATATATACATGTAAAATACATTGTACAAATACTGTCACAAATACTAATGTATTTTACATGTATACATGTATATATTTATATATATTTTTTTTATATTTAGACTTTATATATTTATACACATTTTTACATCCTATTATATACATTTTTCATCAGAATATATGTTTATATATATATATATATATATATATATATATATATATATATATATATATATATATATATATATATATATATATATATATTTTTTTTAGATTAGTTCTAGTTCATGTATTGTATTATATATATCCATATTTTTATATATGTTTATATTTATGTATTGTACATTTTATTCTAGGAATATACCTATGTATGAAGAGATTTATACCAACATTCAATACAGGTTGTTATAGCACTTTAAAGGAATGGTGGATAGTTAATTAATTAATTATCAATCAATATGCAAAGCACATTAATCATTGTTATTGGCTATGATATAAAAGAATGCCATTGACTGCTTTTTTTTGATTCTGAAGAGGTCTCCGGTACGGAGATGAAAGCGCTCAATCCTGTTTTATTTTTGTTATGGAATAAAGTTCATATTTTGCTACTCTTGTTTTTCGATGGTTCCTGGAATTATTGGTGGAGTTTTTGAAGCAAGAAGACAGCCTTTATAGATCCGTGGTGCTGTGTTTTATTTTTGGTACTGTTGCTATTTTCGATTAAAGCAACATTTCTACCTCTCCCATGGTAGGGGTGCTAATACTTAATGCAGATGTAATGCCCACAGGTTGGAAACAGTACAGCACAAATAACTGACAGCTTGCTGGATCAATGTTCAGTGACATACAATGTGTTGGAATAAACTCACAGACTCACCACATTGCTGAACCAGGCCACGTCACACAAATAAGTTACCCTAATATTGCTTTCCTGTGGGGGGTTGGGGCAAGACACCACCCACACCCCAGCTACTTAAACATTACAGTTCCAAAGTCATGCAAACCCTTTAGAGTGTGTAATCTTTGAGATGTAATATTTAAACAGTGGGGGAGGCATGGGTGTAGATAGGCTTTCTTCACGTTCATAAGCAGGGTACCTCATTTCAGTGACATGGTCTGATTTGGCAATATGCCAATTTGATAACGTTTTTTTCCAGTACTATGTGATTGTCTGAATTTTGATTTGGTAAACTATCACATATCTGTATACTACCATTTTTCCAGTAGTATGTGATTGTCTGAATTTTGATTTGGTAAACTATCACATATCGGTATACTACCATGTTGCTACATTTTTTTCTGTAATGTTCCAAAGGCACAGTTATGTAAAGCCATTTCTTCTCTTCACTACATTAACAGACATGCATAACCTAGACTGTCTGCAGCTTAACACTGCATACAGACCCCATCCCCCCAAAATAAATGCATGTCACTGCATACAGACCCCAATCCCCCCAAAATAAATTCATGTCACCAGCTTGGCATCATCATTACACTCCACCATCTAAACAGTATGGGCCATGCTCGTGGAAGTTGCTAGAACCTAGCATGCATTAGACTACAAAGCAATTAAAATAGATGTGTACATGCTATAACAACATAAAACAAACAGGAGCTGTATACACTTTAATTTTTATTTACTTATTTATTTATTCTATCTGTTTGTTGACCAGGTAAGTCTACTGGACAAAGTCTCCCCTTTTCAAGGCCAGCCCAGGAGCATTGTATGGTTAAATGACTTGCTAAAAGTCACACGGCAGACAAATGAAGGTTGAAGGAATCAAACCCTGTACCTTGAGCATAGGAAGCAGCTTATTAACAGCTCACGGCTTTAGGCCTCTGACTGATGGCGCTTAGCAAAGTTAAAGGCTGGCAAATTCAGATAATGCTCTTTCGAACTGACCAAGTGAATCTCTTCCTCAAGGAAAAATAGTTGTCTATTTGCTGAAAAATGTGTCAACACTTGGTTGGCCCCTGTCATCTTTTTATCACAAAAGATGCACTATAGTCAGCAGGAATCTGCTGCTTTACTTCAAGGTATCTAAAGGATATGTGACAAAAACAGTTTGTTAGGTATAGGTCATTTATGCTTTCTTTACTGACATTTGCTGCACAATTACTGGGCTGTCTGTTTTAATGATGCTCAGAACTTTGGCTTATGTTTATTTTATACTGTGACTCAGACCTCTCAACTACCCAGATTTTTGCAAAATCTCCAAATTTTTGTCTCATATTTTTGGTCTGTGTTCCTCATAAAATCTGTGATTTTCTGGCAAATCATTGAGAATTGAAGTCACTAAATAATGATGGACATTTGAGCTTCACACTTCATATCCTTCAGAAAATACATACAAATGCAAAACCTGTTAATGTAGCAACTTTCTAAGTCTATAAGAGCGACTTTAACATTTGTCACTACCTTTGGGCATTTGTCCCCGTACTATTTTTGACTTTGTCCTGATTTCTTGTGCTAAAACGTTGAGCAGTAGATACTACATTTGCTATGCATTATTAACTAACAATGTCTATATGTCACGATGTCTGTGTGTACTTGTAATGAATAAAATTGGTTTTGTTTACACGATAACTAACAGTACATTTCCTCCCGCAGTGCCGCCCTGGGCGTTGATCGATAACTAACAGTACATTTCCTCCCGCAGTGCCGCCCTGGGCGTTGATCGCCATTGCTGTCGTTGCAGCCCTTTTAATTCTGGCATGTTGTTTCTGTATCTGCAAGAAGTGCTGCTGCAAGAAAAAGAAGAACAAGAAAGAAAAAGGCAAAGGAGGGAAGAATGCTTTGAACATGAAGGACATGAAGGGTTCAGGCAATCAGGTAAAATACATACACAGAAGGGGAGTGAGGCCCGACCTCCATACTACTAGAACAGAGCATGATGTGAGCATGGACGTGGGAGTGAGACCCTACCTCCATACTACTGGGAACAGAGCATGATGTGAGCATGGACGTGGGTGGGAGACCCTACCTCCATACTACTGGGAACAGAGCATGATGTGAGCATGGACGTGGGTGGGAGACCCTACCTCCATACTACTGGGAACAGAGCATGATGTGAGCATGGACGTGGGTGGGAGACCCTACCTCCATACTACTAGAACAGAGCATGATGTGAGCATGGACGTGGGTGGGAGACCCTACCTCCATACTACTAGAACAGAGCATGATGTGAGCATGGACGTGGGTGGGAGGCCCGACCTCCATACTACTGGGAACAGAGCATGATGTGAGCATGGACGTGGGTGGGAGACCCTACCTCCATACTACTAGAACAGAGCATGATGTGAGCATGGACGTGGGTGGGAGACCCTACCTCCATACTACTAGAACAGAGCATGATGTGAGCATGGACGTGGGTGGGAGACCCTACCTCCATACTACTGGGAACAGAGCATGATGTGAGCATGGACGTGGGTGGGAGACCCTACCTCCATACTACTAGAACAGAGCATGATGTGAGCATGGACGTGGGTGGGAGACCCTACCTCCATACTACTAGAACAGAGCATGATGTGAGCATGGACGTGGGTGGGAGACCCTACCTCCATACTACTGGGAACAGAGCATGATGTGAGCATGGACGTGGGTGGGAGACCCTACCTCCATACTACTGGGAACAGAGCATGATGTGAGCATGGACGTGGGTGGGAGACCCTACCTCCATACTACTGGGAACAGAGCATGATGTGAGCATGGACGTGGGTGGGAGACCCTACCTCCATACTACTGGGAACAGAGCATGATGTGAGCATGGGCGTGGGTGGGAGACCCTACCTCCATACTACTGGGAACAGAGCATGATGTGAGCATGGGCGTGGGTGGGAGACCCTACCTCCATACTACTGAGAACAGAGCATGATGTGAGCATGGACGTGGGTGGGAGACCCTACCTCCATACTACTGGGAACAGAGCATGATGTGAGCATGGACGTGGGTGGGAGACCCTACCTCCATACTACTAGAACAGAGCATGATGTGAGCATGGACGTGGGTGGGAGACCCTACCTCCATACTACTGGGAACAGAGCATGATGTGAGCATGGACGTGGGTGGGAGACCCTACCTCCATACTACTGGGAACAGAGCATGATGTGAGCATGGACGTGGGTGGGAGACCCTACCTCCATACTACTGGGAACAGAGCATGATGTGAGCATGGGCGTGGGTGGGAGACCCTACCTCCATACTACTGGGAACAGAGCATGATGTGAGCATGGGCGTGGGTGGGAGACCCTACCTCCATACTACTGGGAACAGAGCATGATGTGAGCATGGGCGTGGGTGGGAGACCCTACCTCCATACTACTAGAACAGAGCATGATGTGAGCATGGATGTGGGTGGGAGACCCTACCTCCATATTACTAGGAACAGAGCATGTTGTGTGCATGGACGTGGGTGGGAGACCCTACCTCCATACTAATGGGAACAGAGCATGATGTGAGCATGGACGTGGGTGGGAGACCCTACCTCCATACTACTGGGAACAGAGCATGATGTGAGCATGGACGTGGGTGGGAGACCCTACCTCCATACTACTGGGAACAGAGCATGATGTGAGCATGGTCGTGGGTGGGAGACCCTACCTCCATATTACTAGGAACAGAGCATGATGTGGGCATGGACGTGGGTGGGAGACCCTACCTCCATACTACTAGAACAGAGCATGATGTGAGCATGGACGTGGGTGGGAGACCCTACCTCCATATTACTAGGAACAGAGCATGATGTGAGCATGGACGTGGGTGGGAGACCCTACCTCCATACTACTAGAACAGAGCATGATGTGAGCATGGACGTGGGTGGGAGACCCTACCTCCATACTACTGGGAACAGAGCATGATGTGAGCATGGATGTGGGTGGGAGACCCTACCTCCATACTACTGGGAACAGAGCATGATGTGAGCATGGACGTGGGTGGGAGACCCTACCTCCATACTACTGGGAACAGAGCATGATGTGAGCATGGACGTGGGTGGGAGACCCTACCTCCATTCTACTAGAACAGAGCATGATGTGAGCATGGACGTGGGTGGGAGACCCTACCTCCATACTACTGGGAACAGAGCATGATGTGAGCATGGACGTGGGTGGGAGACCCTACCTCCATACTACTGGGAACAGAGCATGATGTGAGCATGGACGTGGGTGGGAGACCCTACCTCCATACTACTGGGAACAGAGCATGATGTGAGCATGGACGTGGGTGGGAGACCCTACCTCCATACTACTGGGAACAGAGCATGATATGAGCATGGAAGTGGGTGGGAGACCCTACCTCCATACTACTGGGAATAGAGCATGATGTGAGCATGGACGTGGGTGGGAGACCCTTCCTCCATATTACTAGGAACAGAGCATGATATGAGCATGGAAGTGGGTGGGAGACCCTACCTCCATACTACTGGGAACAGAGTATGATGTGAGCATGGACGTGGGTGGGAGACCCTACCTCCATACTACTAGAACAGAGCATGATGTGAGCATGGACGTGGGTGGGAGACCCTACCTCCATATTACTAGGAACAGAGCATGATGTGAACATGGATGTGGGTGGGAGACCCTACCTCCATATTACTAGGAACAGAGTATGATGTGAGCATGGAAGTGGGTGGGAGACCTTACCTCCAAACTACTAGGATTAGAATATGACCTGAGGACAAAGAAAGACAAAACTGTTATTGATTATGTAGCAAGATTCAGAAATATTTGCCATCTTTATTATACAATGTTGCTGGCAGAGGTTAATTTGATCTCACTGGTCTCCTTAACTAAAATACATTAGTAACTAAAATGGTCCACTGCAAACACTTTTCAGCAAATACAATGGATGCAAGAAAGAATATGTTTATTTTTTAACTCTGCAGATTGAAGTGCTGGGATTTTGTCATGATAAATGAACCAGAAAAGCAGGAAAAAATCAAGATAAATAAGAGATGTTTTGGGAGGGAGCAAATCAGACATTATCGGGAGGTCAGGAATGAACCTCGATCCTGAAACTGTGAAATAAAAACCTTAAACATCTACTCAGTGGTAGGCAGACGCAGTGAATGCAGTAACATTTTCTGTTAATGTTAAACTGACATCCCGTCCAGTGTATTCTCAAAGTACATGCCTCTGAGCTGTTCCACAGGATCCTTGCCTTTTCTTTATTAGAAATGATTTTAATATCATGCTCATCTCTGTGTTAGCATATCCTTAAGTTCTCTCCATCACAAATCCAAGCCTGGATATGAGATTCACTGTTTCTTGTAGGGAAAATGTGTGTGGTATCCACTGCGAGAGAAGGCAGTTGGGTGCTGTGTGGTTACATTCAGAGATTCTCTAACCTACTGTCAGAAAAACTAGGATGACATCTCCACATTTCTACTTTTCTTAGCCCTGTGAAAGACAATTGCATCAGCTATAAGGTGAGCTGCACACACCAGAGAGACCAGTTGCCTGGATCACACTGGTCATTAAAAGGTTGGAAAAAAATAATTTTGTCGCAACTAAATTTATTCCTCAGTGTATGAAAATAAGGTTCCTCACTGGATTCGATTCTATTAGCGTTCACTCTTCATGGATGTCAATTTTACCACAACCTTCTCCACCTTCTTTAGCATACTGTCTCCCATTCAAGATGGATTCCTTCTCTTTAGACAAAGAAGATTAAAGGACCAACAATTCCTGCTACCATCCCCTACTTCAGCTCCACATTTCCATCCTAGCACCATTCTGGAACTCATTCATTTCACTTTACAGCTATTAAGTGCATGAACATTGAAAAATATGCTACAAGACAGTCACACTTTAAATACTTTGATGTGCATACATGCATAGAACTCTCTTAAAATTAGCTAGCTATGTTGATAACAAACGGCAAACACACAAACACACATATATATAAATCCTTGAAAAAATACTAATCAAACAGTTTTTATACTATTCTGAAACAACTCTCTATTTTCCCAAATAAACAAATTTAGTCCAGGCTGCATTTTATCCATTAGCAACCAAATCTATCTGCATATTGAAAAGAATCATTTTTAGGTGGCTAGAGAATTACTGATTGGGAAAGTAGCTATATCTTTAAGAAACCACCTTTCCAATAGGACATTTCAAGTGATCTCAGAAATCATTTTCTCATTCACAGGCACATTCCAAGCTGGAGGGCCACAGGGCTCAGAGTTAGACCCTGGTTCTTTTCAGTCTATTACACTTCTTTTCTGTCTCACCTTCCTGCTTTTACTTGCGCGATGTACGCTGATGTCATAGTACTTCTGACCTCTACTTGTCCTGCAACTCTTGAGAAAGTTCTATAAAATTATTTCCAGCTCCACTTGAACCGAATGGGCAACAAATAAATAAATAAATGAAATAAAAAAAAAATAATCAACAAATTGTTCAAAAACTGCAGTTCTGACATTTGGAGCTACCCAAAAACTTGCACAAAGTATCAAAATTTCAATCACAAATTCACATTGGACAATACTTCCACAAAAGACAAAAGTACTTAGATGTTTTTTTAAACACCTTTAATTACTTTACTGATCGAACAATGGCATGGTTACACATTCAGTTATAAAAAGAAAACAAAATATTTTTCATTAATTTCATGCATTATGCATGTTTTCCTTTTTAATAGTTATCATTCACTCCAACATTGCATAAACTGATCACGCCCTGACTTTCCTTAAATATCACTCCTCCTCCTGAACATTTTTATGCATATATTGGAGAAGTTCTGAGGGTTAAGAGAAGGCAGAAACTGAATAATTTATATAATGCTGCTTATATTAAATATCACACATATTGCTATATATCCTATAATATTTGAAAATGTGAACTTGTTAATATGGTTTGATTACTTTTACAGTAGAGAGTCAATTATCCAAGCATCAGTTATCTGAACGCAGCCTTCCAAAATGTTTGGGTAGGATAAAGTCATAAAGTCTGAATATGTAAACGTTATAAGTATTTGCTTGTGCATATGTTTTTGAGCATGTAACCCGCTCATGTGTGAAAAATATTATTTGTCCACTGGAATTGCTGAATGGTTGAAATGTGTATTCCTGCATGCAGAAAAAAACAAGATTTTAGAAGTTTTTTTTTAATCCGGTTCAAAGTATGTTTGATTATCTGATCTACCCTAGGTCCCAATTAGTTTAGATAATTGATTCTCTACTGTATATAAATGTAAATTTGCCTATGTCGCAAGTGATAATTCAATAAAGGTGTTTAAAAAAAGACAGATCTACACGTTTGATTGTTAAGCTTACTGCTGATTGGCTTTTGAGAAGCTTAATTTCTATACCCTATGTTATTTTATATTACCATAGATGTATCAAGGTTATTTTAAAGGAAGTTTACGCTGGTCTTGTTATTGTCAATGGAAGTCTATTCCATAATCTACAAAAATGTTGTATAATGATAGCGATGTCTTCCCCTGATCTAGGCCACCCTCTAAAAGTTCCCCTGTTCCTCTCCTCAGACTTGAGGAGCAAAAACAAAAAAATCTTACTTTTAAACTGTAGCAGACTGCTTGATATATTTGTAACTAGTAATTGCTACACTTTATGTCACTCATGCTTCAGTTATGACTGGAAATGCAATACCAGCATTCACTTCTGAATGCCCATGATGCACTGAAAAGTGTTCAGCATATGCCAATCATGACATCTAACATCTTGTGCTCAGGATGACTGTCCCCTCAACTCACCATAGCTATGCCGCTGTGTAATGTATGTCACCTTTTTCCAATTATTAATACTTATTTTTAGTATCGGTGGTGCAGCAGTTAGCGTTGCCGCCTCACAGCAAGAGGTTCTCTGGTTCGATCCTCGGCTGGGGTGCCTTCTGTGCGGAGTCTGCATGTCCTCCCTGTGGTCACGTGGGTTTCCTCCGGGTGCTCCGGTTTCCTTCCACATCCCAAAGACATGCTGTAGGTGGATTGGACACTCTAAATTGGCCCTAGGTGTGAGTGTGTGCATATGTGTGCCTTCTGTGGAAGGTTGGGCGCCGGGCTGGCAACTCGACACTGTAAAACTCCACTGCCAGTCATGACCGGACTGGTGATCTGCTGTGGCGACCCATAACCAGGAAAAGCCGAAAGAAGAAGAAGAAGAAGATTTTTAGTATTAGGTTCCCTGTTCTGGGATATTTATTCCATAATCTTCAAAGGTGGTGTGTAATGCATCTGTCACATTTTGTATTTAGTAGTACTTTTTTTTTAATATTAGGTGTTCCGATCTAGGGTTAGTGTACCCAGTAGTGCACTTCAGGCATGCACTTTCATATACAACCAGATAAGGCATTGCCTTAAACAAGAGGCAGGCATCACTACTAAACAAATTGTGATAAACAAAATATGATGATAGTTCCAAAAGCCTTTCCTGACTGTTTACCGCCTCTCTGAGTTTTCTAGTAAGGAATCATATCTTTGCCTTTTGTTTCAGATGGGGGTGCTCAGAGGCTACAGAAACAAAGTGCTGTTCCCCCCTGATACAGTGATCTCCCTGATATGATTAGTCATGCCCTTTAGAACAGATGAACTACAGAGTAGGTTTTCCTGACTTTGATAGATACACACTTGTCAAAATTGAAATGGTTGTACCATGTTCTCTAATCTTTAATGATAATATGTTTATTATTTGACCATTTTTTAATCATAATTTATGTCCTTTTTGTCAAGTCTTATGATGCCACATTTAGTGACATAAAGGTGATGTCATCACTAGTCCACCAGGCTTGGAGAACTAAAGCACTTTTTATTGAAGTAATTAAGTGATCCAGTATGTAGTCATCTGCATATCTGGTTATGCATGGCCTATGTCTGATTTTACACTTGAGAAGAATGGTCATATTAGACAAAGAGTGCTGTGGGAGATCACTTATAACACCCATTTGGATAGATACCCTGTGACATGGTGCATGACCACAGTTTTACCTACAGTCTGACATTTAATAGTTCTGATTTGTTACTTATTCCCTTATGTGACGATGTCAACTTTCTTAGCTAGGTCAAGATAAGCGCCATGTAGCTACCTATCTGAATAAAATGAAGCTTGTAACAAATACACTCAGTACAAAACTAAATATTGCTATTAGTATTCTCAAAAATGGTCATTGCAGGGGGCTGTAGCCCCCTAAAACCCTGGTGTAGGGTCTTTGCCCCCACAACCACAATCCCTAAATGTAATTCTTCCACAGTTGCTGTACCTCAGAAGAGGGGGAAGCTGCCCATGAAGACTGTATCTGTGAAGACTGCATTCAGACAAATTGGCAATGCATCCCACATAGTGTGAAACAGCTTGGGGTTTGTAGTGCAACATGACCCTTTGCTGATTATGTATGCATAAGTGTAGAGAATTTGCATTAATTCAGAGAGTCAGGTATGGCCATGAATGGTGCACAGTCATGCTAACAGCTGTAGCCATGCTACAACACAGACCATGCTACTTTGGCCACATGACCCAAAAGACAAGTGACACAGAGGCCACATATCCAATATTATATGCATTCACATTCAAACCAAATTAACTCAGAGATGTAATCCACAGTCCCCAGAAGGGCACCACAGCACAGTGCCAAATAAATTAATTATTTAAATGGTGAGGAAGGAGGCAGATAATACATGGGGAAGAGTAATCAGAGGAAAACGGAGTAGGATACCACGAAAGTGAGAAGGGTTTAGGGGAAAGGGAGATGTATTTTTTGAGGCACTCATCCATTTTTGAAGAAAAAGAAGAAGGAGAGAAAAGGGGGTGGTAATAAGGTTCAATGATGTGGTGGAAGGAAAATAAAGGAAAGGTGGCAGGGGCATACACACACACACACACACACACACACACACACACACACACACACACACACACACACACACACACACACACACACACACACACACACACACACACACACACCAGACCAACAGGAGAGGTGGTGAGACACAGAGGTAGGGCAACAAGGGAATGACCCTGACAGAAATAGTGGAGATTTAGTGATGTGAGCACTGGAAGAAGAACAGGGGATGCAAAAAGAAAAGCAAGGCATGATAAGAAATGATGGTAAATATGGAGCAGTATGGTGGCCTTGCCAGTCCAACCCAGAGGCAAATCCACCCTGACATTAGTCACATCCATGGTGGATCTCAGGGGCAGGCACAGTCTCTGGTGGCTGAAAGGTCAGAGCTGGACAGCTACATGAGTATACAAGCAAAGGGTGCAAATCTGGACATCCAGGTATTGGTGCATTTCAGTCATCACTACCCACAACACCTCCTGTGGAGTGACCTAGGTGGCCTCCGCTGTGCCATCCGTAAAAAAGGTGTCTTTGCCACTTCCTGAGAGGTGGCTAAGGAGGCCACCTGTGAATGCTCCAGGTCTCTACCTGCAAGGTGACTTTCCTCAATCTACAGTGAGGCAGGCCTGGAGACAACTGGGAACTCAGTAGTGGGTGTGAAGGTAGCCTCAGAGTATGGTGACCATTGCCCCACCTCAGCTGATCCAGTATAACACACAAATAAATGGAGAGAAAAAACAATAAAGAAACTAAATGCAAATATGAGAACATAAGCATCTGAGTTACAATATAATGCCATATCCCACAACCCCCAGTAATACCCTCCATGTAATCTGACTCCTGGAGATCATGTCCTGTTTGCACTATCACCCCAACCAACTTACCTCAATCTCCTGTAGTGCTGCAAAGATACTAGTATATCCCTTGGCAAAGAATATTAAAAACTGGTGAATATACAAATCCTATATAGAATGGTTGGTGAAACAGAAAGCAATTTATGAAAAGCAGGTGGCACTCCCTCCATAACCTCTTCTTCCCATTGGCAGAGAAGGTTGGGTTGCCTCCTCAGGTCACTGCATGTATGCAGACACTACTCACCAGAGCAATGATGTCTGTAGCACTAATCTTCTCTCTGGCAAGCTGATGCCCCCATGCATCCACTTTATAAACTGGGCCCTAATACCTGCCGAGACACATTCCTGTTGGTTCTTATACAGAAAGCTCAGGAAAATCCTTCACTTCTTTTTGCATGTCAGTGGGCAGTAGTGTGACCAAACAAATGTGTAGCGTTAAGTACTTTTTTTTTCAAAGAATCACACTTGCTTGAAATTATATAGTGAACTGCTGTTGATTTCTTGAATTATTATTTATTGTTTTTTTCTGCATTTAATAACTGTAAAAGTGCATTTTCACTCCTTTACCTTGCTGTTATTTTTTCTGACTTAAATCACCTTACTGTTCTAATACCTTTACTTAAATTGTCTTAAAGGCAGTGTTTAGCTAACTGTTGAATTACTGGGTGTATAGTACTGCACTTTGAGTAAACATTTTTTGTATGTTTTACATTAAGAGGACTGAGATATTATCCATCTAGTGGCAGTAGGTAGTAGCCTAGTTTATCCGAGTTGGGAAATTCACAGGAAGGCCCCGAGTGTAGGACTTATTAGTCAGTTTACTGAGTTTTCAGTGCCCATATAAATTTGGTACATTTGTATGCGGTTGCTGCTCATTGTGCAGCAGCGATAAATGGTGCCTTGAAGAGATGGAGAAAACTAGAAGCTAAATTTTCCTATAAAACTACTTCTGAAAGTAGCTCAGTGAGCATAGACCAACTGCTTTGCACGCTGAATAGCATAAAGTAGCTAGTTTGCGCATTGTGGAACAGTACCCTTAAACTTAGTATTTTATACCCAGTTCTAATAATCTCTAATCCCTAATCCGAAACGCACCCTCAGTTAGCCCTTTATTACCCCTCATGCACCATACCCTTGTAGCCCACCAAATAAAGGACTTGACCTTATGGACGTGCACTTTCCAATTTCTCTGCAGCCAGTTTGGTGGATATGGGAGTCTTCAGAGAATGCAGCAACTGTCTCATATTTACTGACAACCATTTAATCCTTAAAGATACAAATACAGTATGTGAAAGATGTATACAAAAAATGTCACGGGAGGTAAATCTCTCAAACACAAGCACTGATAATAACAATCAGGTTGTCAGAAATGAACACACTACATCCACCACACACAGTTTGCACCTCACACTTAGACCAACTTATGTGGGGCATTTAAATGCAGCCTTCACAAACCCCAAAGACCTTCCATATATTCCTCATGCAAAAATTATCCTCAACAAGAGCAAAACGCTCAACAAAAATGACTAACACTACCCATACAGCCATACCCAGTGCAGCCTCAACTCCAAAGCCCATGAGGCAGGCCAACATACTACTCAAGACTCTAGTCTTAGGGGACTGTATTGTATGACATATTGAAGCCCTGCTTACTAGGCTGAACAAGGAGAAAATGTTGGTCAGTTGTCCATCGGGAGCCAGGATCCATCAAGTTACGTACACACACAAATCACTGCACCACAGGTACCAGTATGATTCAGTCATAGACCATATAGGTGTTAATGACCTGAGACATACCTCCCTAGTCTATGTGAAGAGAGGTGTTTTGGAGGTCTCAGACTATGTGTCACAGGGTGACATGTGCCTAGCATTGAGTAGCATTCTACCTTAAGCAAGGATGATGCCATCATATGAACAAAAGATGCTTGACTTTAATAATTGACCAAGTTTCTGGTGTTATTCTAAGGGGATACAGTATTTGTCAACATGGGAGGATAAGATTAATAAACCATGGTGCTTTGCCGGAATGTTCTGCACCTGTCCCCCTAGTCTTTCAAATATTGGCTAAAATATTCCCCTCCCCCACTGAGCCTTTTTTGGCATTGCCAAATTGACAAACCTTCCAACACAGCAAAATCAACCCATGGGAGTTTTAAGTGTTCATAGATTGGTACTGGTTAACTGACCTTGTGGATCATTTTAAGCTTAACTAATTACCCCATGTGAGAACCAAACCATGCACCTTGTGTCTATAAGGTAAACACCTTAACCATTATACCAACCTCCCACCTACTCAATGCCAGGAGTCTAAACAAGACACTACACTCCCTCCAAGCTCTCTTCATCTTGGTGAATTCAGACATCTGTGTAGTTATCAAGACAAAGTTTAAAGCACCAAAGAGTATCCCAGCATTGCAAGGCTTCCGTGCCTTCCACATATTTTAGACCAGCAACTGCATAAACAATGACTAATGGTGGAGGTGTCTCAATCTACACCAATAACAAGCATGGCTCTAGGTTAGTTAAAGAGGAGTACCATAGACAAAGTCCCATAACATATCCTAGAAACCTATAGGTCACCATGTATGTCCTATGAAACCCATAGCTTATACTTAGACCTATTGGAAACACTAACCATTCAACCAAATGCATACTCATGGGGGACTTTAATTACCCCTCTATAGACTGAGAATCCTAGACTGACCCAAATTTGCAGACCCAGAGATTCCTGGACTTGGCAAACACAAACATTCTAGACCAGACAGTGCATACACCTACTAGAGGTTCAAACAAATTGGACCTGGTACTTACAAATATGGGAGAATGCTGCACCCTCCCCTAGTGTCATGTCCTCTCTGGTAAGGTCAGACCACAAAGCTGTCTCCTTTGAAATAAAAATTAATTCTGTAACTCCAGTAAACCCTGCAACAGTTAGTAACTATTCCTTGGCAAACTACCTTTTATTAAGCAATAATCTATCAAAATTTCAAGCCCCTCCGAACCCAGAAAACACAGCAGTCTATGTGAAATTGTTCACAGAAACTCTGTACAACCTTGCTAATGGTTGGCTAATGGTTGCATAGAGGCTGCTTTGCTACCAGAAATAAACCCAAAACAAAGTCAAAAATCCTGGTGGAATCTAAAATTGAACAGGTTGTACAACAAAAGAAAAAATTCAGAACTACTAGATGAAAAGACCTAAATTTTGCTTGTGCCATAAATAGGACATGTTGGAAAGACAGATATGTTTCTCAGAGAATTCCCATTCTTTGGAACAGGCTCCACATCCACGTGAAGCAGAGTTCTTACCTATCCCTGTTTAAGCTCAATTTGGACCAATGGATGGGTAATTAGAAATTCACCCATGCAATGGTGCCTGTGTCTCTGATGGACAGATGCAGTCAGTAAATCACCCTTTATATAAATCAAATTTCTGGGTCACATTTGGGTTGCACGGCTAGGCTTATAATAGCCTTGTTGTTATTAGCCCAGTATACACATACGAACCTATAAATAGTACATTTTGGAGGGACAAATATGTATCTCAGAGAATTCCCATTCTATGGAACAGGCTTCCCATCCATGTGAAGGACTGCCTTCCCCAACCCTATTCAAGCGAAACTTGGATCAGTGGATTTGAAATCGGAAATTCACCCTTGCTCTGGCACCTATGGATCTGATGGACAGAGGCAGCCATTAAAGCATGCCTAGCTAACATACACCTCTTAAAATAACCACTAAGACATGATAACTTGTGGAATACATTTGGGTTGCATGGCTGGGCTTATAAAGGTCATTAGCGTATTATACACATATGAAGCTATGAACAATAGGGAGCATAAATGCATCCATCATACAAGATAGAACATTAATAATGGTAGTATGCTGTTCACTGAAGTCATCAGCAAACCCCTTAGTGGCAGCAGAGCTGCACAAAAAATTAGTAGAGTCTTCCTACATTTTAGTGTGATGCCGGAGGCCTTGTGCTCAGTAGGAAGGCCTGACCAACATGTGCGTATGGGCCACGTCAAAGGTAACATTGATAATGCATTGCATTATAAGAATTATTCAGAAATATTCTCATTCTATCACTTCATTTGCACAGCCACTATATTAAAGGGCTCATGTTAGAGAGATACAAAGTAAGGCTGACATTGTGCTGATTAATATGTTAAAGCAAGCAAATATAATCCACAGAATTCTGGAACAGAACAGCAGCACTGTAGGCAACAAAGCTGCCAAAAGGAGCTAGGGTAATGCAGGGCAAGTGCACAATAAGCTTGTATGGGCCAGACACAGAACAGGGGTATATACGACTTTGGCAGTGGGGTTGCAACATTTGTAGGAAGACATGGAGACTGACATATTTTTTGAGGAAAGAAGTGATAGTACAGTGTCCAGGGTATGGTTGTCCCTTGGCCACCTGTGTGATGCCATATTGGCAGGAACTGCTGACTTAGCCATGTATGATAGTAGCACAAATGGGAATGGGTATATCAACCATGTCACATGTGACTTGCACAGCTGCAGCACAACTACTGTAATTTGATAAAGGAGAGGGGATATGTCTGCAAACATGCACTGATCACAGCTGCACCCACAGATGCACAAGTATCAACGTGGAACCAAAGGAGTGCCAAAGACTGGGGAAGCTCACCACAGCAGAGACAGAAGTGGCCTTCCAGGCATTACACTCTCATGGCAAACTGATGCTGGGTAAGGGCATGACTGATGAAACCTTCCAGGATGAGGTGTGGCAGTGCCTGGTGCATGATGTCAATGCCATGGGGCGGCATGACAAGAAACCAAAGCAGTTATGATGTAGGATGACAGATATGATCTAGTATGCATCCATCAAGCAATATTCTATCATCAGGGACAGAACTGACACAGTAGGAGGACCACATGTAGAGAGCACCCTGACAGAGACAGAAGACAGCAACCACTCACCTATACCAGGAGGAGGCCTGGATGCTGGGTCTGGACAGATAGCAATACCATGTCTATCTGTCAGGGGATGTTCCATTTTGGTATGTCCATGTGTAAGCACCATAGCATAGTGACTTGCCACTGTCAGTGCTGCACTACTGATAAACATACACATACCTACCCTCCATTATAACGGGGATGCAACAGCCATGACCTGCTCCTCAAGTTATGCATGTGTCCTTTAATTTTGTATATGCTGGGCATGTATTAGTGTGTGTGTGTGTGTGTGTGTGTGTGTGTGTGTGTGTGTGTGTGTGTGTGTGTGTGTGTGTGTGTGTGTGTGTGTGTGCAATGTGTCAACACCATAGAGTGGTGTGATGTCAGCTACATTTTCAGTCAGACTCATGCAGTTCCACACCATCCATTACATCTGGTGGTGTGCAGTATATGGTGCCTCAATGGGACTGTCTGCAGACATGTCATTATCCACAGTATACCCCCACACGTGTGTAGCAGCACCAAGTGTCAGATACATGCTCATGATGTACCAGGACATCTACTGCATAGGAGACCTCCTTTCTCTCTGTTGCAAGGCCACTCAGAACATCTTGCTGACATCTGCCCTCTGAAAACTCAACCACATCCTTAGATAGTGTGTGACCCAACCTCCCAACCACTCAGCTGTTTGCATAGCTACCACATCCAGATGCCATAACACCTCTGCTATTCCATCCATGTTAATGCTGCTGTGCCCTGCCACTGTGTCCCACCCATCTTCACAAGTTATGATGACTGTCCCCTGCCTACACCTTGGACTTGTGAGTATTAGGTAATGTCTGATGCACAGTGTGGCCAGACATTACACTGCACTGCTTAGTCTGGGGATAGCATTGCATGAATCAGTTTATGCTATATGGTCTTTGTTGTGGCCTATACATGTGAACAAGGTGATGCCTCCTTGCCTGAGCCACTGTGTATTGTGCCTGCCTCGACCTCGCAGCTGGTTCTTCCAATACTTCCTCAACTAATAGCTCCTCCTTTGCTGTGGCCATTTGGCATTCCAGTGGTAGAGTCATACTGTAATTGGTTATGTAGAGCCATGTTGTGCAGCATGGCACAGATAACAAATATCTTGTTGTAGGTCTCTAAAGCCTACTGCATTGCATCACTAAAGGTATCCAGGCAAAGGAAGTGGGCCTTCAGCACTCTGAAGAGACACTCGATATTCTGCTACAGTGTGGTGTTATATGCCATTTACCATTTCTGACATGGGCTGATGGCCTCAAGTAGGTGTCATAGGTCACAGCTCCATGACATATTCTGCATCACCTGCAAAACACAATGGTGGACATTATTATGAGTTGCCTCCAGCCTGCATACCACTGGGCATGTTTTCTCAGCCAGAGGGAGGAGAGGAACACACAAGGATGGCAGAAATACATCCTTAGTTAACTACAGCAGGTATAACCATGGCTAAGGAACAGAACATAGGTTCATAGGTAGGTGCTAGGCTATTGGCCCTAAGGCCTTTACAAGCCTAGCCAAAAAGGTACCCTGGCTTTCGCTACCCAAGAAAATTATTTTCCTGTGCCCCTGTTGATCAGAGCCACAGAGGTGATCCTCGGGGTGAATTTCCTATTTCCCATCCAATCATCAAGATTTTTCTTGAAGAGTGCTAATGAGAAGCTTTGTTTGATATAGATAGGTAGTTTGTTCCAGAGTATGGGAAGTCTCTGGGACAGGAATCTATCCCTCCAGCATGTTCTGTTTATTGTGGTGACAAGGTTTAGGTCCTTAGATCATGTAGCTCGGAGGGATTGGGATTTATTTAAGTGGAACATGTCCAACAGCTCTGGGTTTGACATAGCTTTGTATGTTAGGCAGAGATCGCCTCTGAGTAGGCGATATGCGACAGAGTAAAGCTGGAGGTGTTTTGAGGCAGTCTGCATAGGGCATCTGTTTGAGGCCGGTAATCCTCTTTGTGAGGTATTTCTGTGGCCTTTCCAGTTGTTGTAGATGTCTTGTGAAGTACATACCAAAAGGGGCTCTGTACTCTATATTGGGTCTAATGAGTGACGAGTAGAGGGGAACAATGACCTCTTTTTTCCTGGATGAGAAACCTTTTGTGATAAGGTGTGCCACATAGAAGGATTCCCTGACTACTGTGGCAATATGATTATCAAAGGAGAGACTACTATCCACCTGTGTCCCAAGGTCTCTTATCGCACTTTCGGTGTTAAGTAGATAACCACCTATGTGGTAGCTCATGGGTACAGAGTTTTTACCAAAGGGGATGACAGTGCACTTTTTGGCATTGAGCTTAAAACCATGGCTTTGACACCAGGCATCTGTCTCATTAAGGCCCTTTTGTAGGATGTCCACATCATTAGGAGTTTCAGTTATGGCTCCTAGTTTACAGTCATCTGAGAACTTTGTTAGCCAAAGACCTTCTGTGTTAGCCTGTACTTCAGAAAAGTAGATACCAAACAGGAGAGGACCCAGGACTGAACCCTGTGGTACTCCACTTGTCACTGGTCTGAAGTCGGATTTGGAGTCTGCTACTTTCACAGTGTGGGTTCTGTCAGTGAGGCAGTTGGCAACCCATCTTGTGACATAGGGATTTATACCTAGTTTAGTGAGTTTATCTATAATTCCAGAGTGGAGGATGGTGTCAAAAGCCTTGGCGAGATCTAGATAGGCTGTGTGAACCACCTTACCCTCGTCTACGGCTTTGATGACTGCTTCAAAGAAGTCTATCAGGTTTAGGAGGCATGATCTGCCTTTTACAAATCTGAACTGAGTGGGGTCCAGAGTTTGGAGATTACCAATGTATTTGTTTATAAGTTCCATGATGATACGTTCCATGGCCTTGCAGACCAGGCTCATTAGGCTAATGGGGCAGTAGTTCCCAGGGTCCGTGGTGGCTCCCCCTTTATGGAGTGGGATAACCATCGCTGTGTGCCATTCAGTGGGCAGAAAGCCTGAGGTGAGGCTATGATTGAACATGGTGCTTAGGTGGGGTGACAGTTCATTCTGTAGTTCATGTAGAACCTAGCCTGGGATGTTGTCAGGTCCCATGGATGCTGTGTTCTTGGCTTTGGAGGTGTGTTTATTACCTGTGAGGCCGTGATTACAGGAACTTTGCATTCTTCCAGTATAGAGATGGGCCCTTTAGGGTGTGAGAGGGGGGTAAAGTTAGCACTGAACCTATCTGCCAGGATGTTGGCAATATCAATTGGTTCTGTATATTTTGTGCCATTGCGCTGTAACTCAGAGCAGATCTGAGTGTTGCCATTGAGATTCTTGACATAGCTGTAGAATGCTTTGTGGTTGTCTTTAGAATCAGTGGCAATTTTGTTTTCGTAACTAACTTTGGAGGATTTTATGAGGGATTTCAACTTCTTACTGAGGCTGACCAGGGAGTTCCTCCAATCATGGGATTTTACTCTTTTTTGCAACAGTTTCTTTCTTCTGTTGTAGAGTTTGTTTATGGCAGGGGACCATCAGATTGACTTCCTTTTTGTGGAGGATAGCATCTTGGTTCTGTTAGGGATAGCACGATCCATGCACTCGTTTAAGTGCTTATAAAGTACATTTGTGTAGGATTCAGCAGTCATACCTCTATTGTCCATCTGCATGGGTGTTGTGAAGTTTGCCACTTCTATCTTAAGAAGTGTGAAGTTGGCTTTGGATAAACTTTTTACGGTGGTTTCCCTAATAGGGGGTGGGGGCGGGATGTGGATGTCTAGGCTGATTAGCTTATGGTTGGATCTGACCAACAAAGAGTTGACCTCTGGTGTGGAACACTTATCACCCATGTTGGTAATGCCTAGGTCTAGGATATTGCTGCCCCTGGTGGGGTTGTGGATAAGTTGATCCAAGGCATTGGAATTTATGAATTCCTGAAAACGTTGAGCAAAAGAGTTGGTACATGAGTAGTTTTCCCAGTTAATGGTGGGGTAGTTGAAATCGCCCATTATTAGGGTGTTGGGTTGTAGCGTAATATTTTCCAGTGTATCAAGAAATGAGGAGTGGGAATCCTAGGGCATGGCGGGGGGTCTGTTGCAAGTTACAATTTGGATTGCGGTCTTGCCTAGAGTTAGTTGCACTTGGATAATCTTGGATGCATTATGCTGAGCAACTAGCCTCATCTCTACTTGGATTTTGTACTGTTTTCCAAAATTTTTAACAAGGTTAATATCTCGACAAATGTATTTAATGTTAAGTAGCTTAACTGGTTAGTGTTTGGGAAATTAAAATCCTTTTTGAAGATTATATTTTTATTAGCATTTATATCTTGGAGTTTAGTCTAGAAATCCTTGTACACTTTGGAGAACATTGTATAGAGAAGGCTCCTGTAATATTATATTAAGAAACAGCAATGATTATAATGGGCAGTTTATTATCACGAGTTGTTTTCTTGGTTTCTGGCTTTTAGGTTTTCTTTTACAAATATTAAGATACAACTGTCTTATCAATTTGCAACAATACAAGGAGTTACTTTTTAGAATCTATGATATGCATTTTGGATGTTTAAACCTGGTTCCAGTAATAGAACAAATGCCAGCATCTTATAAGCACAGAAAACTTGCACTTTTCTTGTCTCTCTTTGCCCCCACTTCTTGTCAGTCATTAGTCTCCTCCTGATCACTTGGTACATTTGTTCCTCCATCACCAGAGAGGGTTCGCTGAGAGAGGCAATCATGTAGGCAACTACCTTCAACTATAATTTGTTTTATATCGCATACATTTTTTGGGGGGGGGCACTAAAAAAGATACTGTAGGGATGGAAATGTTCTTGTTCAGTACTTGTACTTCCTGGAAAGAGAGAGAGAGGGATGTGAAGCCCCTGCGTGCAGAATACTCCTGTGGTTTGTACATCTCACTCCAGGCCAACAGCAGTTGATCCTTCATCTGTGGCATCACGTCCTTTGCTGCAGACTTAATGCCAACACTTGTTCCTGATATACAGGTGTCATATGAGGGGATGGGAGACTCTCACAAAGCAGAAGCATGTCCCTGTGCTTTTGGAAGGCTCAGTAACCCCAATGTATCCTACTGCATATCTAAGAGGGTGGATCTTCATGGATTATTCACCTCATCATATAAAAAAGCCATGTCATAATTAGACAATCTTTTTTTTAACCTCGTTGATCTGTCCCTAAGTTTGTCTGCAGACATGCATATTACACTTTTGCAAATACATTTTCAAAGTCCAGTGACTACCTTAACCGAAAGGAAGTCACCAATGACTAGGGTGTTTTTTGGGGGGTTATCAGATCACAGAGTGTACCTTTTGGGTTTTTGAGTCTAGCGTGATTCAGTTTGAGTCCCAGGTGTTTTGTCTTTATGGAATCTCCCTGCTGCTGTTAAAGGAGTTTGTATGTGTGATTTCCTGTGGTCAGTGTGTAACATGGGTAATGTTTTCTGATTTTGTTGAGTTTGTGGATTCTTGTCTTTTGCATGTGTATCCTACGTTTCTGTATACATTGTGGTATGTTTACATGGTGTGGCTGATGTTGAGAACCCTTAATATTCTGCATATACTTAATCAGCTCACAGTAGGTAGTGCTTTTTCTGAGTCAGTATTTTCTTTCGCTGCCCAAAACAGTCATCCTTAGCTTGAGTATTGTGTCTTCATACTTAAACTAAAGTTGAAATTTGTGCTGCCAATCAACACCTAGTTTCGTTGTCAGTCAATAAGGCATTAGTTTTGAAAGCAGTTTTTCTTTTTAAACAAATTGTGTGTATTTTCTTTCTGTTTATTGTTGCTTTATATGACAGTATTAGGTTCTGGCATTAAATGGACATTTAAACTCCAATAAAATAAATGACTTCAGTACAGCAGTACTTAACCAGGCCATTTTAGGGGTATAAATGATTACAAAATAATGGTCAACACACAGACTCACAACGAATCGTTGACACTGCACAGATGAAGATGTGATGAACATTTTTTCAGTTTCAGCATGCAATTTCCTTTAATGAGACCAGTGTTATATTGCAACCGACACATGAACATAGTGGGTCCTATCTGGCTGAGAAACGAATGAAAGGTTTCCTGCTTAGCTTAATATGCCGTGCAAATGTATTTCTTATTTTACCTCACACTCTTTCCTTCTCTCTCTTTCTCTCATTATGCCCACAATCTTGGACTAACCTGGATCACCATATACTGGTATGTCTGTTTGAATTATTGTTTTACATTTCCAAAATAAATCTTGGAAAAGCTATTTACTGCAGCCTGACAAATATTGTTCAAAAATCCGTAGTTTATTTATCAGTAAAGATAACACGTCGCTAAGTCAGGAAAGGGATAGGAGAACAAAATAAGTTCATAAACTTTATAAGAAGATGACCGAGCAGTCCTGTTCAAGTAATAAAATGGCTTGCTCTTCTATTTTACAGGTACCTAGGATGACGAAGATGATGCAGAAACAGGGTTAACAGAGGGTGAGGATAAAGAAGAAGAGCCAAAGGAAGAAGAGAAGCTGGGTAAACTTCAGTTCTCTCTGGATTATGACTTCCAGAATAACCAGGTCAGATTCTACCACATTTTTCATTTTATTTTTTTTTTCAAACCTATTTTGTTATTTTACACGAAAACCAAATATTTCATTATCACAGCCTTTTGAATGTAAAGCATGCTTCACTTTTCTCCGTATAGTAAATGCAGCTCTATCATTTCTTCCTTGTCTCGGGAATAAAGACACTGATGGATCACATCATTTGTGAAAAGGATGAAATGCAAAGCATGGCAAAACAAATAAAGCAGATTATTTTCTACAATGCATTGCACCCAGCTGAGAATATTAAGCCCGTATTATTCACCCATGCCCCCTCTGACCACGCATACCTCTCAACTGTCCAGGTTTTTGCAGAATTCCAGATTTTTGGCTTATATTTTTTATCTGTTCCTCATAAAATGTGTGGCTTTCTGGCAAATCACTGGAATGAATTGAAGATTGTTCTCACTAAATAATGACATACATTTAAGTTTCAGACTTCAAATCATTCAGAAAATATATGTTAAAACAAGCCCTGTTACTCTAGCAACTTTCTAAGTTTATAAGAGAGAGAGATATTTAAAATCCGTCCCTATTTTTGGGCCACTGTCCCCCAATTTTGTCGGGCGTTGTCCAGATTTCATGATCTAAGAGTTTGAGACATATGCCACAAAGCCATTCAATAGTATACCTGCTACAGTAAAAAAGGGTTACCTTTAGCTACTCAAGACCTGAATGCTCATTTTCTTATTTCCTTGCATATGTTAGGTCAATACTTTGTTTTATCACATGTTAACTCACTACTTTATAGTAATATACATAGCTTCAGATCCTAGCTATTTTCATTGCCTCTGTGAATGCAGCTTCAAAGAAAATTAGTAAGACATTTTAAGAAAATATTCTAAATAGGACAGTAAGACATTTTTGTTACATATTTTAAATAGTCACTCTTTCGCCAAGATGGTGTGACATCTGCATTAAAATAACAAAACAGGTATTTTAGATGTCATTGCACACAAGTTAGTTATTTTTGAGTGCAAGATTTTAGAATTCACATTACTGTAACATGTTTCATGCAGTACAGCTGAGCATTTCTGTTTGCAGTGTCTGGGTTTTTAAGGATTGTAGTGGATCTGTAGTGATCCCCCTGTGTCCAAAGTCTGCCTACAAATACTGATATGGCAATGTCAGTCAGCAGCCTAATTTATGAATCTAAGTGTAAAGTGTGCACTGCAACTCCTGTAAATGCCCCAGCAAGAATAATCAGCAGAAAGTGAGATTGTTTACAGGATGCAACATTTTTTTTTAAGTAATAGAAAGACAGTTAGTTTGGGTACACCAATTAAGTTAAAAATATACCATTTTGTATACACACCATTTTGTATACATACTGTTCTCCAAACTCATACAAGTCAGCCCTAAAAGTTAAATTTCAGCCTAGGTCTTTAAGGCTGACCTTAGGTAATATTTCAGTTTGAAAATTAATGTTCTTGCTTCTTTTCTGATTTTGAGTGATAAATGTAAATGGCTACTATCCATGTCTGATCAGGTAAGTGTATTTTCATTTTTTTATGAGACTTCTTATGCTAACAGTCAGGCAAGGTGCCCCCACCTCCAGCAAAACAAATGTATAATAAATCATATACTTGCCTAGCTTATGATAATGGGGGTGGGCAGTACTAAGCACCCACTGCAGAAGGTTCCCTTTCAGATCCACTGAAATACTGAGTACATATCTGCTACATCTGACTTTGTAAGCCTTCTGAGACTGCTCGCTAATGGCAAGAATCCCAAGTGCTGAAAATTAAGCATCCTGGGTGGCCAGAAAAATATTGAAAGACAATGCTAGGTTATGAAGCAATGAGTTGCCAAAGGAAGTCCAGCTGCTGGAATGATATTGCAAGAAATAATGTCTAATAAAGCTATAGAGTGACCATCGGCAGGCTGCAACACAGACAGCCACAATGTCAGCAATCATGAAATGAGCACTGGACGTTGTGACACCCTTACTGTAGGCTGGCATTTCATATCTGCTGTCTGCACTTCCTGGTTAGCCACTTGAAAGCAGAACACAGTACAGTTAGCAATCCCCTTAGAAATGGTTTACTTAGTTATTCCAAGCTGCTCTCTTCCTGAAGCAAAGAAGACAAACAGCTTCTCCCTGTTCTTGAATTCATAAACACCATCTTCTGGTAAAACCAGATCTTGCAACGGACATAAATGGGGTAGGAAGGGATTCCCCAGATCCTGTGCAAGAAAAAAACATGGAAATGAATGGCCTGGCTTGTGGACAATTTCAATATCACTTGCAGAAGGAAATGTGGCTTATTCCCAAAGGGCACCCAATTATTTTCAAGATCAAATAAGATTTCCTCCAAGTAAGGGCCTGAAGCTGCAAAAAGCTGCAAAAATGTGGTTTAGACCTAAGGGACACCCAGTGTTTTTAAAGATCATATGGAATTTTCTACAGAAAATGGCCTGCAGCACAGAGATAATGCAGAGAGAGCCATCACAGGCAAGCATCACCACTAGGCTCAGAATGGCCTTCTCCTAGTTCATGGAAATCCCACAGCCTGCAACCACAGAAGTGTCTGTCATGACCACATATAAAATACCAATGGTCTGATGTGGTATTTCTATTTCTCCATGGTGGGGCAAGCTGAGATAATCAATCCCCCCTCCCAGTTCATTCTAGAATGATAATCAGGACTACAACTGCTGGAATGATCAGGGTTCTCTTCTCAGGGCGTTAGACCGCACAAATGAAGAAGGCAGTAGTGCCTGATGCTTGAAGGCTTTCCTCATTCTATTGCAGGGATTCTTCTTTGTGGAAAAACTAGGGTGGGATGAAAGATGTAGAAGGGGCTCAGGTCATTATACAGACCCTGTGCAAGGGTCAACACTTGCTTTCTCTTTTGGAAATTCTTTACTGGGTCCTTGATTGCCTCTACAAGCAGAACTTTTCCAAGAAGGAGGTGTCAAGGATGTCCTGCCTAAGATAATCCCTGAAGGAGTCCAGTCATTCTGTACAGATACACACCAAAGCCTGCTGTCCTAGCCACAGTATCGGCATAAGCAAAGTTACAGTGGATCACAACATGGAATGACATTACAGAAGCCATGATAAGGATCTTAGTCAGATCCTCCCTTGTCTAAAAATTAGCCAGCTTCTCCAGTGTCTGACAAGCCAAATGTCTCAATGTGCCCTCACCTACCCCAGTTAAAGACTTGGGCCTATTATCAGGCAGTGAGCTGGAATGGTCTCTGGGACATATGTTGGACCAGGGAGAGGATATAGGAGTCTACCCCAGGATGCTCATACACAATCTCATGCCTGTCCATTAAAGACTTGTGGATGGCAGTAATCTTCTTGAGATCAGAAGAAGCAGAACCTGGATGCTTCCAGGCTAGGAAGTTGGTAGCATAAGGCACATATCCCATAGGATGGAGACCTATGGGTCTTTACTGTTCTTAATTAATCTAACTTAATATATGTTTCTGGGTGTAAGACTTCATTAGCATGAAAGCCACCCAGAAGGAGGAGGAGTCAATGAGGAGCATAAAAGGAATGATCTCATAACCCTTATTTGCATAAGACACAAAGGCCTCCTCCAAGTTACTGCACAGTATATGGAGGAAGAGAAAAACACATTCTTTGCCCTAGCTCCTGAATGGGTGGAGTTGCTCTTGCTAGATGCATGGAGGCATGACTGCCTAGTAGGTGATTGGCAAGGACTGAGTGACGGGGGTCCCATACCTGGGGAACAGCTCACTGGAGGTAGCACTGACACAGGAAAGACTCACAAAGAGTCCATTACTGTGATACTAGGACTGTCCGAGTTCCTTAAGGGTGTAACCCCACATCTGTGAGGACATATCCCACCAGAGACCAAACAACTGAGGAATGTCTAATATCTGGGGCTATGTCATGGGTTCTGTAAGTCCTGGAAAACCCAGAGGAATCTCACTGTCTCTGGCCAGTGAGTTCTGCTGGATTTAGGGATAGGGGATGCATAAATAAAATACTGTAGTTTTCCTGAGTGATTGTTGAGCACTAGCCAGAGGAATTGAGGATCTTCTCCACTGCAGCAGGTTAAAAGCAACCATGTACTAGGCACTTAGTCATGGAAAGGAAGGTGGGGGTCACCCTGTTCGCATTCTCTAAGATGGCTGCTAGGGAGTCACCTCTTGTATCTCTTGCCTTTCATCAGTAGATGACTCAAGCTAAACCTCTTGATAACTGAGTGAGTTACCAACACATAAGGACCTTGATAGCATCTTGCAGGATAAGGATTTGACTGCAATCTAGCTCCAAGCCCTCTCACTTTGTCATGTTGGGATTGTGTGAAAGACCCCCTTACTAAATCCTACAACAAGTACCTTCTGATACCACCATTTCAGTGAGGTGAGATAAGATAGGCCTCAGGGTATTCTTTTGCTAGCTATGGATGCCTGGATTGAAAACACTCGAACTTGTGAAATGTTCCTCACCAAAGCCATAAAGATAATGTGAGTGTGAGTCCTGACTCATCATCTGTCAACTGTGGGAATAATTGAGAAGTTCAGGCTTCCTATGCACTGTAGATAAGCTATTGACAGAAACTGAGAAAACATTTAAGGTATTAGGCATTCTGTGAATGTTATTAAAACAAGCTGTTGGTTTATAAAGGCTGAAGAATGTAAAGACAGGGTTCTTGAGATCCTAGGAACAGTAACATGGATGAAGGATAAGGCTGAAATTATTGAGAGACAGTGCTGAGGTGGAGAAAAAAAGTAGAAACTGGTGGGAAATACAAAGCTATTAAAGAAAAAGGGAATTAGAACATGGTCAAGATATAAGCAGCAGCATTATTGTACCCTTTTCAGAATGAAAACTTAGTCCATTTGATGTAAGGTTTTGTAGCTCAGAAGTTTTTTTCTTTCTTTTTTTTTTTGCTCCAGATAATTGTGACAGTCACACTAAAACCTTACTTTACACTGTGAAGTGTAGGTGGGCAAATAAGCTAAGATAATGAACTATCTTACAACCACAGTTAATTCCAACCACATTCCTGCGAGACCCTTGGTTAAGTAGGTAGACAGCTGCACAGAACTACACAGAATGCTGTCTAAACTGGAACCATACAGGATGTCCACTGAAGTGCGATGCCAAGATGCTCTGTGCAGTAGTGTAAGGCAGTCCAGTGATGACCTGCACCTGGTAATATTACTACATCATAGTGGCAGAGGTCTGGGCTACTAGTCACTTGGCTCTATACAGTAAATCCCTTAGATGTTCTTCGTGTTTCACTGTTGCAGTCATTACATTTGGATTATCTGCTTTACAGTAACCCTCAGTCGGCCTGATTAACAAAGTCTTGGGTCCTACTTCGGTTGTTGTCCCTTCTTCCATGATGTCAGGTCGTCAGGGGTATAAAACATGCAGCCGATGCCATTACATCAGTCTTTCTTTCTGTGCGGTGCCCGAAGCAGAAGCAGAAGCAGTTTGCAAGTGCCGGTCGGCCGACTCCTGAAATTTTCATTTTCGAGTTTCAGAACCGAAGTCTTCAACTAGGGGAAACTTTTTCTTGCTCCTTACCGATGTCAGTAAAAGTTAATAATTGCATTACTTGTGGAAAACAAATACCTCACAAAGATTTTCATTCATACTGTATTCCTTGCCTAGACCCTGACTATAACGTGCCTTGCTGTTGGTTTTGTGCTTTATTTAAACAGTGCACTGTCCATCGTCGGTATATTTTCACTTCTAAATATTTCGGTTCTCGGTTTAATTATCCAGAAATGTCATCTGTTAGCCTTCTGACTACCGGGATTCTGAAAAAACGCAAAGATAAAGACAGGGACAGGCCGCCGAGGTCCAAAGCTGCCAACGACGCTTCTCCTAAGCCAGTCGCCAGTTCGCCAGTACTCAGTGAGGCACTTTTGCAGTCCCTGATACCCGCTACTTTTGACTCGCAGGCCTCTACTGAGACCCATTCAGAGTCCGGTATGCTGCGAGATGCTTCAACCGTGGTACCTGTGGATGTCTCTACCTTGGATGGGTCCGGAGCCGCTATGCAGGCATTGGCTTCTGAGGATGTATTCAGGCCTACGGACTTGCATATTAAACTGATGCCTCCTTCTTCACTTAGGCCAAAATCTCGAACCATGCCTAAGAAACCGATGCCCAGGCCGCATGTTCAGGCCTCTATGCCTAAAAAAACAAATGATAAGAATGGCTGAAGATCTTCTAACTCTAATCAGGGGAAGCCAACCCCCCCGCCTTCTAAGAGACCTAGGGCTGAAGTTGTTTATGAATCTTCTGAACAGGATTCTGATTTTTCTGATTCTTCTGATAATCTGGATTTACCCTTATCTACTTATGAGGATTCTGATGCAGAGGACTCTGTTCCCTCTGCTTCTCCTCCAGAGGATTTTTCTTTTGGTGAAACCTTGCATACTCTAAGGGAGCATTTCCACTGGGAAAGCCAGGATTTTTCTGATTCTAAAAAGAGGCTTAGGGATTTCTTACTCCTGCCTTTAGCTATTCCTCCTGTACTAGACATTGTTGATGATGCCTTTTCGGAATCTAGTTTGGCCCCTGATTCTTTGCCTCCTGCTCCCAGAAAACCTGACAGATATTACAGGGTTCCTGATTCTCACAAGTTCCTTTTTAAAAATCCTATTGTGGATCCAGACTATTTCACAGGGACCCAAGGGCATTAAGGCTTCTACTGCTAAAAATCCTATCCCTTCTGATAGAAACTCCAGGACGCTGGATAGATGGGGTAAGAAAGTTTACACTTCTGCAACGTTGGCCATTAGGGCTTTAAACTGCCAGTTTCATATGTTAAAATATCAACAACATGTTATTGGATTGCTTAAACAGAAAATGATGTTAATGCCTGACTGTGCTGAAAATAAAGAATTACAGGATTTAATGCATTCTGCTGAATAGGTTGGAAAACATACTTTGCAATGTGGATTTGATTCATTAGAGGCCTCTTGCAGGGCTGCTGTTACTGGGTCTGTGCTCAGAATACATGCTTGGCTTAAGGAGCAATCTTTGCCAGATCATGTTAAAGCTACATTGTTGGATGCTCCCTTAAATCAGGACCACCTGTTTGGCAACAAGGCTGAGGAAGTTCTTAAAAAGATGGAAGATAAAGCTAAATCTATGCAAACTGTTAAAGATTTCTTACAAGTTCAGCCTCCTAGATTTAGTAGGCACTGGCCCTCTAAAAACTGGTCCTTTCCAGCCCCTTCCAGGTCTTCTCTACCCAAACCCAGACACAGCAGAAACCCCAGGTTTCAGTCCCAAGGAACACACAAGACTAGGCAGTGGGGGGTTTCCACACCCAAACCTGGGAGCAGCAAGACTCCCCCTATGGAAAACCGCCTAAATGACTTGCTTTTAAGACTTCCAAGCACTTCCCAACTGAATGCTCCTTTAGGCGGAAAGATTGGACTGCAGGCCAAAAACTGGGAACTCATTACCTAGGACAAATGGGATTTAAATATAGTGTCCCAAGGATACATATTTCATTTCCACACGTTACCAACACCAAGTGGGTGGCCAGATCTACCCACAAATCAGTGGTCAGAGGCCCAAAATCAGGTACTCTCTCTCTTAAACATGGGGGCTATTCAGTTGGTACCAGAAGAGGAAAAGGGAAAAGGTTTCTATTCAAGACTTTTCCTGGTACCCAGAAAAGGCAATACATGGTGTCCTATCCTGGACCTTTCCATTATAAACACCTTCCTGGCGATTCCAAAATTCAAAATGCTGACTCTTCACCAGCTAGGCTGCTAGGCAAGGATGCATGGCTGGCAACACTGGACTTAAAAGAAGCATACCTGCACATCCCTATCAAGGAGTCTTGCAGAAGATACCTATGCTTCAAAGCAGGCTACATGCACTATCAGTTCTCTGCACTGCCCTTTGGCTTATCTACTGTGCCCAGGGTATTCACAAAATGCCTAGCTCCAGTCATTGCATTTTGCAGGCAAAGAAATATTCAAATATACCCATACCTGGACGATTGTCTAATTCAGGCAGAAAGCAAGGACATTCTCTTCAATCATCTGGCCTTTGTTCAAAGATTACTGATTTGTCTGGGGTTCACCATAAATGAAAATAAATCCCACTTGGTACCCTGTCAACAAATTATATTCCTGGGAGCAAGCTTGCATACAACTTCCCAGATGGCTTTCCTCACCCCAGAGAAATGGATACATTTGACAACTTACTTCAAACAAGTGGCCACAAAACCCCAGCTATCTATAAGGCAAATACTGCAAGCCTTGGGGTTCATGGGCTTCTTCTAATTCCATATACAAGGCTGCATATGAGGAAACTACAATGGTATCCCAAAAGCCTATTGTGTCAACATTCACAGGATCTGGAAGCAAGGACTCCTATCATACCTTGCCTATGCCTAGAGTTCCTTTGGTGGGCAGAGACCTGCCACCAAAACAGGGGACTACCATTCACATTATCCCCTGCCAAACAAATCTTAACAACAGATGCATCAGACTATGCATGGGGGGCTCACCTGGCAGGGAAGTGCATTCAGGGCAAATGGAACCCAAATCAAATGCACCTGCACATAAATCAAAAGGAAATGTTAGCTGTACAGAATGCCCTGACAGCCTTCAAGGACCATATTCTTCCAGGACAACTAATGGTAAAGACAGACAACACCACTGTTATGTGGTACATAAACAAGCAGGGGGTACACATTCTTACCCCCTATGCAGACTAGCCATGGCATTGTGGAACACAGCCTTGAGCTACCAAGTGAATCTGCAAGCTCAGTTCCTGCCAGGAAAACTAAATACACAGGCAGACGGACTAAGCAGAAACCTCATGGACCCACATGAATGGAAACTGGAACCAAGGATTTTCAACATGTTAACAAGCAAATGAGGGAGTCCAGATAGACCTGTTTGGCTCCCCCCTAGAACCATCAACTGGACAAATTTTGCACAAGGATTCCCCACAAACAAGCTTGGAAAGTGAATGCTCTATCCTTCAGCTGGAAAAACCTATCAGTTTATGCCTTTCCTCCTCTGCCTCTGCTCTCCAAGGTACTACTAAAGATCAAACAGGACAAGCCAAGAATGATTTTAATTGCACCAAATTGGCCTCGCCAACACTGGTACCCACTCTTGCGCAGTGTGTCATGCTTGGCTCCATGGCACCTGCCTCAGACTCCTTCCCTGTTGTCTCAGCAGGAGAACATGATTCTGCACCCTCAGCTGCAAACCCTGAACCTAGCAGCCTAGCTAATTACCTAATCTCTCCTTTACCATCCCTCAGTAAGTCAGTGACGGATATCATTTTAGAGGCAAGGAGGCCTAGTACTAGAAAATCTTATGCTGCAAAATGAAAAGATTCTGTGCTTGGAACCAATCTCAAGGAATAAACGCAGCAGTGCCCAGTTTACCTCAGATTCTACAATACTTAACTGAGCTGCTTCATAAGAGCTTGTCTTTTTCCTCCATCAAAATTCATGGCTCAACCATTTCAGCTCATTATAGCACAGAGCCTCCCCTCTTCTCTCACCCACTGCTCAAGCAGTTCCTCTGAAGGACCAAAAATCTAAGGCCACCCAGGGAGCTCCAACTCCAGCCTGGGATCTTAACTTTGTCTTGGAGAAACTCACTCTTCCTCCCTTCGAGCCAGCTGGTACTGAAGTTTTAAAATTTCTTTCCTGGAAAACAGCTTTCCTTTTGGCAATCACTTCTGCAAGAAGGGTATCTGAATTACAGGCCCTTATGACTGTGGAACCTTTCATTGTTTTTCATGCAGACAGGGTGTCCCTCAGAACCAATCCCTCCTTCATGCCCAAGGTGGTATCCAGTGTGGCTCTTAATCAGTTCATTCATTTGCCTACCTTTTTTCCCAACCCACAGAACAAAGGGGAACAGATACTGCACTCTTTAGATGTGCACAGACAGCTTAGATTCTACTTGGACAGGACTAAACCTCAAAGGAAATCTGAACAACTACTGGTGGCATTTGCTGCAGGGACAGAGGTGAAAGCTATTTCAAAACAAACCATTTCAAAATGGATAGGCCACTGCATTAATTTCTGCTATAAGCACCATGGAAAACCTATCCCACAGGGCATCAGACCCCATTCAACCAGGGCTGCATCCTCCTCTACAGCCTTTCTCAGGGGAGTCCCTACTAGTGACACCTTAGAAGCTGCTACCTGGAGTTCTGTACATACTTTCACCAAACATTATTATTTGCCAATTTTCTCTATATCCAGGGCTGGTTTTGCTACTGCAGTCTTGCAGGGCCTTATAGCTGGCCCTAATTCTATTTAAATTCCTCCTCCAAACCTTAGCTTTGGGAATCTACCCAAATGTAATGACTGTAACAGTGGAACACGAAGAACATAGTACAGTTGTGTACACTTACCATAAATGTAGATGTTCAAGTGTATTCACTGTTGCAATCCTGGTTACCCTCCATCCAGCCCCCTTTTCTTTCTTTGGCTGTACCTCTACTCTCACTTACTATGCTCTAAAAGCTTTTTGATGTATTTGTTTTTCTGTTGGAAGTATATGCTTGTATTTATAGATTTAATTGCTTCCCATTAGGAGGGCACCTGACATCTGGGGCAAGAAAAACTGATGTAATGGCATCGGCTGCATGTTTTATACCCCTGACGACCTGACATCATGGAAGAAGGGACAGCAACTGATGCAGGACCCAAGACTTTGTTAATCAGGCCGACTGAGGGCTACTGCAAAGCAGATAACCCAAATGTAATGACTGCAACAGTGAATGCACTCGAACATCTACATTTATGGTAAGTGTACACAACTGTACTTTCTTGTGAACTCGGAAACAAAGGCAACTAAAGTGAGTAAAAATTAAGTTTAGTTGTAGTTCTAGAGAACAGTTTTAAACTTGAAAGATAGGAGTAGGAGTTTATTCTAGAACTACTTAAGGAAGGAGAAGAAACTTCCCTTTCCTGTGGGCTTAGTTACATTCCTTTCCTTGTGGATGAGGTAATTTGTGCTGAGACAGTGTTGGTATTTACTTGTAGTACATGCAGTTACATTCCTTTCCCTGTGGATGAGGTAATTTGTGCTGAGACAGTGTTGGTATTTACTTGTAGGACATGCAGTTACATTCCTTTCCCTGTGGATGAGGTAATTTGTGCTGAGACAGTGTTGGTATTTACTTGTAGTACATGCAGGTGCTGCGGTAGCGTTGTCGCCTCACAGTAAGATGCTCTCCGGTTCGATTCTCAGCTAGAGCGTCTTCTGTGTGGAGACATGCGTGAACGGGCGTACCTTCGTTGAAGGTTGTGCAGCAGGCCTAGCAAGCCGGTATGTAAAAATCAACTGCCAATCATTAGCGGACCGGAGTTCCGCTGTGGCGACCCCTAACCGGGAAAAGCCGAAAGACACATTCACATGCAGTTACATTCCTTTCCCTGTGGATGAGGTAATTTGTGCTGAGGCAGTGTTGGTATTTACTTGTAGGACATGCAGTTACATTCCTTTCCCTGTGGATGAGGTAATTTGTGCTGAGCCAGTGTTGGTATTTACTTGTAGGACATGCAGTTACATTCCTTTCCCTGTGGATGAGGTAATTTGTGCTGAGCCAGTGTTGGTATTTACTTGTAGGACATGCAGTTACATTCCCTTCCCTGTGGATGAGGTAATTTGTGCTGAGACAGTGATGGTATTTACTTGTAGTACATGCAGTTACATTCCTTTCACATTCCTGCATCTTCTCCCTGGAACTCACTGGAACATAAATTCTTGTCCCAGATTCCCTGAAACTCACTGGAGCATAAATTCTTGTCTCAGATTCCCTGGAACTCACTGGAACCTAAATTATTGTCCCAAATAGTGTATTCTAAAGAATAATAATGAATTATCAGAACAAATGAAAGCAAGCAGATCCAAGTATCTTTTTGGAAAGAGTAAAAATGCGAGGCTTACAGAGGGATAGAGGTGTGGCTCCTTGCTGTTTTACTTTAACTGTTTTCTTCTCTTTTTCTGCAGCTAACAGTTGGCATAATCCAGGCAGCGGAGCTTCCAGCCCTGGACATGGGTGGTACGTCAGATCCATATGTGAAGGTCTACCTCCTTCCAGACAAGAAGAAGAAATATGATACCAAAGTTCACAAGAAGACCCTCAACCCTGTCTTCAATGAGACCTTCACGTTTAAGGTAGTCTGCCTCATTTAGTTAAGAACAGACATACAATGGAAGATGTTGAAGTTTGATATGTACGTGTTTTGCAACAGGTATTCCTGTCCTATGCAGTTTTATTGTAGCTATCTAAAGCAACTTAAGCAGAATAAAAGTAGTGCAGCTGAGATTTTAATATTTCTCAAAAATACCTAGAAAATGCTACAATTTCAAAGCTTAAAACATGCCATATTGATTAACTTTTCTAACTGTATGTCTTATCCAAAATTATATTTTGAAAGCAGTCAAGTGAGTCAATACCCAGAATTTTACCATTTTGAGGGAAAACTTCTGTCAGTTTCACAAGTAATTTAAGTAATGATTATCACAATCACCTGTAATACATTGTTATAGAGATGGTTATAGATGGTCAAAGCATTCTATTCCTGCTGTTTATAGTTGTAAACATATCTGCATTGCCACTGTGTTAATTAGATATATTTATGTAATATTACTGTTATATTAAGTGACTTTCACTTACAATTGTACCCTTTGCAATAAGTCTCTTTTTCTTTTGTTACTACACTATTTTAGCCTTTCTACCTCTCTGCATTCAGAATATGTGATCCTGCAAAACACTTTCCCATCTCGGACCCTCTTAATGGAAACAAACTACCTGCAGTTGAAATGTGCATGTCCTTTCCAGTTACTTGATACTACATTGTACTATTTTTACTTGGGGTATGATCTAAACATGGCGTGCCCACATTCCTGGGTTAACTTAGCTCATCCCTATGCCTGTATTGCTGCTTCTTCCCCAATTGTTTAGAGTCCTCCCCTATTTCTAATGTAAATTGAATACTCACCATTTCCTATTTCCCCTCCACAACCAACTTTTCTGGTGTAAATTTTCTCAACTGCTGTTAATCCTACCTAACTATAAATAACCTCCAGTGTTAAATAATTATATTTCCCTATTTTTCCTTAAAGACAGACAACCTAATCACTGACTGTGCTGCTTTTTTCTTCTTTTCTCTGATTGTTTCTGTAGTCTCTGGGCTGGTTAAGCTGGTTCTCTGGCTAAACCAGCTTCATTCACCCTTACTCCGCTATTCTACCATACCCCCATTCCCATCCACCCCATCTCTCTCTAGAGCCACGATATAAGCAAAAAACGACTGATTTCAAAACCTGGCTACCTTTCTGGTGTCATTCTAAGGGGATCCAGTATGTGTCAGCTTGAGAGGACATTGCCTATAGACCATGCTGATTTGCCTAGGATTGTATGCATCTTTTCCCTTTAAGCTTTTGAATACTGGCTAAGACTTTGTCCACCCCATATTGCCTTTTTTAGGCAATGCCAAATTGACTAACCTACTGAAAAAATCAACTCAACAGTACCTGAAGGTGTTACTGCTGAATGCCAGGAGCCTAAATAAAAAACTACCCTGCAAGTCCTCCTCACGCTCGAGAATATAAACATCTGTGCAGTTACAGGACATGGTTTAAAGCAGCAAAGTATCCTGGTAGTGTAAGGTTTCATTGCCGTCCACACTTTTAGACCAGTATCTGCACAGACAATGGCTAAAGGTGAAACCTCAGTAGTAAGGCAGACTAAGAATCAGAAAAGTCTTATTTGCAAAGCCATTGAAAAAAATTATAAACATCAATAACAAGCATAACTCTAGGGTGGTCAAACAGGATGACACACTGGAGTTCTAACATGCTCAGATCACCTTTGACAAAATCCTGTACCATATCCTAGCCAGCTATAGGTCACCCTCTATTTCCCAAAAGGCTTACAATGCATGCTTGGACCCACTGGATACACTTACCATCCAATCTAACAGTCTGTTCATGGTAGACTTTAATTACCCCTCTATAGATTGGGAATCCTATGTGGCCTCAAATCTACAGCCACAGAGATTTCTGGACTTTGTAAATACAAACACCATTGACCAAATGGTGAATATACCCTCTATAGGCTTCAATATACTGGACCTCATGCTCACAAATATGGGAGAATGCTGCACCCCCCATGTCTCATCTTCCCTGGTAAGGTCTGATCATAAAGTTGTCTCCTTTGAAGTCAAAATCAAGTCCATAATCCCATTGAAACCAGTAACAGTAACTATTCCAAGGCAAATTACCTGTTATTAAGTGATTGTCTTTCAAAATGTAATCCCCTCCAAACCCACAGAAAATGATACCTATGCTGAATTTTTCTTGGAAACTCTGTACAGCCATGTCAATGGCTGCATAAAGGCTGCTGCTGTACCCACCAGAAGTATAACCCATTTAAACACACTGGATAGCTAGTTGACTCACTGATAGGACCCATGAGGTTAGACTAGATGAGGCCACCCCAATAAAGAGGCCAGTCACAGGTGAGGTCTCCCAGGGGTCTCTGCTAGGACCACTACTCTTCGGCATCTATTCTTGGATGTCAAAGCCAATGTTTAAGGCCTCTAGTTAAACAAGTTTGCAGATGATTGAAAACTGGGAGCAGTCACTGAATCCCCTCACAATGAGGACATTCTTCAGGAATGTCTAATATAGACAAATGGTTGGTGCCAAAGACATGACTTAAAACTCAATACCAAGAAATGCATTATAATATCTTTTGGGAAGTCTGCCATCCTGGGTAACTACATTATCAATAAAATGCCCTTAAAAGTTGATTCACTAGTCAGGGATCTGGGAACTCATGTAGATAATAACCTAGCCTTCGATCAACACGTGTCCAAGGTAATAAAAAAATCCTTCAATGTTGCTCAGTTTATAAGCAAGGGCATGGCATCTAGGTCCAGAGAGGTCATCATGCCATTATACATAGCCCTCATCAGCCCCATCATAGGGTAGAATGCCCCCTTCAGTATATATCTGACCAGATACATGCAGCAAGTGCAATGTCCATAAAGGTTCCTTACAAAAGAATACAGGGAGTAAACCCAATGTCCTACACGTATCGCCTCACAGTCCTATTTCTTAATTCAGTATCATACAGAGTTCTGACAGTCGATCCTTGCTTGGTGCGCAGGGCACCCCTGAACCCTGTTTTGATGAATCTTTTGCGCATGCACAAATCAAACAACATCAGAATTACTAGATAAAAGAACTAAGTTTTATTTGCAACATAAATGGAACATTTTGGAGCTACAAGTATGTTTCTCAGAGAATTCCAGTTCTCTGGAACAGGCTCCCATCCATGTGCAGCACTGCACCTCCCTATCCCTATCTAAGCGCAACTTGAACCAGTGGATGGGTAATCAGAAATTCACCCCTGGTCAGGCACTTATATCTCTGATGGACACAGGCAGTCAGTAAATCACTCCCTGTAAATCAAATATAAATCAAACTTGTGGGTCACATTTGGGTTTCACGGCTAGGCTTCTAAGGGCTCAAGTGGTCTTTAGCCTAGTATACACATATGAACCTATAAGGTCTCAACACTCACCTGTACACAGAACTACCACTTTCAATGCTAGTCTCATCACATTCATCCCACTACTGCCTTTCCCTATTCTTAATTCTTGCCAGTGCAGCCTATTTGACCTTTATTTCATCACAGTACTGTCCTACACCCTCCATAAGTCATACTAGTAGTATTCCTTACCTGTCTTAAGTCATCACAGTTTTGTCCCACACCCTCTGTAAGTCATACTAGTACTGTTTCACACCCTCCTTAATTCATACCAGTACTATCCCATACCTCCTTAAGTCATATCCATACTGTCACATACCCTCCTTACTTTCTCCTTAAGTTATACTAGTACTGTCCCACACCCCTCCTTAATTCATACTACACCCTTCTTAAGTAATACTCTTACAGTGTCACAACGTCCTTAATCCATACCAATACTGTCACACACCCTCCTTAATTCATAGTAGTACTAATCCACACCCTCCTGAATTCATTACAGTACTGTCCCATTTCCTCTTTAATTCATATCACAACTGTCCCACGCTCTCCCTAAGTCATACTAGTATTGTCTCACACCCTTCTCAATTCATTCTAGTATTGTTCCACACCCTCCTTAAGTCATATAGTACTGTCCCATGTCCTCTTTAATTCATACTAGTATTATCCCACATTCCTCCTTAATTCATATTAGTACTGTCACACAACCTCCTTCATTCCTTGCAGTACTGTTCCACACCCTCCTTAAGTCATACTACTACCGGCCCACACCTTCCTTAAGTCATACTAGTTTTGTCCCACATCCCTCCTTAATTCATACTGGTATTGTCATACACCCTCCTTAATTCATACTAGTACTGCCACTCACCCTCCTTAATTCCAGACAGTGAGTTCCCACACCATCTTTAGTCATACCAGCATTGTCTCACATCCTTCTTAATTCATGCCATTACTGCCCTACTCCCTGTTTAATTAATCTAAATACTGCCCTATCCCTCCTTAATTCATGCAAGTACTGCCCCACCCCTCTTTAAATCATGCAAGTATTGTCCCACCACAATTTAATTAATCCCAGTATAGTCTACCACCTCCATAATTTAATCCATTGTTAAATTAAATTATCCTCTCTATAATTCATCCACGTATTGCCCAGCTCTAATAAAGTCATCTCAGTACTGCTCTATTAACTCATTCATTCATTCCAGTACTACCCTGTCCCCCTCTTGTCATCCCCATACTGCCCTGCTGCACTTTAATGCATTCCATTACTACACTGAGGGTGGCCTAATTGTTAAGGTATTTGCCTTACAAACACAAGGTGCAGGGTTTGAGTCTCACAAGAGATAATTGGCTAGGCTTAAAATGGCTCACAAGGGCAGTTAGCCTAGTACTAATCTATGAACCTATGAACTATCCTCTCTTTAATCCATCCCAGTACTGTCATACTAGCTAACTGCTCCATATATCATTCCAGTACTTCCCTCATCCCTTTTTAAGTCATCCCAATACTTCTCATCCAACCTTAATTTATCTAGTATTACTCTGGCCCTTCATAAATATTTACTGGTGTCCCCATGAATGATTTGGCCAAGTTTTATGCCGGATGCCCTTCCTGACGCAACCCTCCCCATTTATCCGGGCTTGGGACCGGCACAAAGAAATGCACTGGCTTGTGCATCCCCAGTGGCGGTTTGTAAGATGACGTTGGTGATCAAGATGAGAAGGAGTGTGAGGGCAGCACCAAGGATCAAATGGTGGAAATTGAAAAAGGTAATTGTGAGGTGGAGTTCAGGGAAGTGTTAAGACAGGCACTGGTTGGCAGTGAAGAGTTACTAAATAGCTGGGTACTCCAGCAGAGCTAGTAAGGGAGATGGCTAGAAAGGTGCTTGATATGACATCTGGACAGCGGAAGGATGACAAGGAGAAATGGTGGTGGAATGAGGACATACAGGAGAGTATACAGAGAAAGAGGTTGGCAAAGAAGAAGTGGGATTGTCAGAGAGATGAAGAAAGTAGATGGGAGTATAAGGAGATGAGGTGCATGGCAAAGAGAGAGGTGGTGAAGGCTAAGGATAAGGCATATGAAGAGTTGTATGAAAGGTTGGACACTAAGGAGGGAGAAAAGGACCTGTACCGATTGGCTAGACAGAGGGTCCGAGCTAGAAAAGATGTGCAGCAGATAAGGGTGATAAATGATAATGAGGGAAACATACTCACAAGCGAGGAGAGTGTGTTGCGCAGATGGAAAGAGTACTTTGAGGGGCTGATGAATGAAGAGAATGAGAGGGAGAGAAGGTTGGATGATGTGCAGATAGTGAATCATGAAGTGCAGTGGATTAGCAAGGAGGAACTAAGGATAGCTATGAAGAGGATGAAGAATGGAAAGGCTGTTGGTCCAGATAACATACATGTGGAAGCATGGAGGTGTTTAGGTAAAATGGCAGTGGAGTTTTTAACTAGCTTATTTAATGAAATCTTGGAAAGTTAGAGCATGCCTGAGGAATGGAGAAAAAGTGTTTTGGTACCGATTTTTTATAATAAGGGTGATGTGCAGAGCTGTAGTAACTACAGAGGGATTAAATTGATCAGTCACAGCATGAAGTTATGGGAAAGAGTAGTGGAAGCTAGGTTAAGAAGGGATGTGATGATTAGTGATTAGCAGTATGGCTTCATGCCGGGAAAGAGCACTACAGATGCGATGTTTGCTCTGAGAGTGTTGATGGAGAAGTACAGAGAAGGTCAGAAGGAGTTGAATTGTATTTTTGTAGACTTAGAGAAAGCATATGACAGGGTGCCTAGAGAGGAGTTGTGGTATTGTATGAGGAAGTCGGGAGTGTCAGAGAAGTATGTAAGAGTGGTACAGGATATGTATGAGGGTAGTGTGACAGCGGTGAGGTCTGCGGTGGGAGTGATGGATGCGTTTAAGGTGGAGGTGGGATTACATCAAGGATCAGCTCTGAGCCCTTTCTTATTTACAGTGGTGATGGACAGGTTGACAAACAAGATCAGACAGGAGTCCCCATGGACTATGATGTTTGCAGATGACATTGTGATCTCTAGTGTCAGTAGAGAAAAGGTGGAGGAGGCCCTGGAGAGATGGAGATATGCTCTAGAGAGAAGAGGAATGAAGGTCAGCAGGACTAAGACAGAATATATTTGTGTGAATGAGAGGGAGGATAGAGGAATGGTGAGGATACAGGGAGTAGTGGTGGCAAAGGTGGATGAGTTTAAATACTTGGGATCAATAGTTCAGAGTAATGGTGAGTGTGGAAGAGAGGTGACGAAGAGAGTACAGGTAGGATGAAGTGGGTGGAGAAGAGTGTCAGGAGTGATTTGTGACAGATGAGTACCAGTAAGAGTGAAAGGAAAGGTCTACAAGAGGGTAGTGAGACCAGCTATGTTATATGGGTTGGAGACAGTGGCATTGTCAAAAAGGCAGGAGTTACAGCTGGATGTGACAGAGTTGAAGATGTTAAGATTTGCACTGGGTCCTCCTGTCCTACTCTCTCCTTATTTCATTATAGTACTGCTCTGTTCTTCCCACATTCATCCCAGTGCTGCCCTACCCCTCTTTAATTCATCCCAGTACTGTCTAGCCCCTCTGTATTTCCTCCCATTAATTCCCCTCTCCCTTCTTAGTTCACCTAGTACTTCCTACTTCATGACTAATTCATCCCACTACTGCCTAGCCATCCACTTATTTCAACCCAGTACTGCCCTGCCCCCTATTTTAATTCTGTGATGGTACAAGACACTGGACCCAGTGTAAATGTTTCAGAATAGCAATGACCTCATAAGCACAGTCACTTTTCAACGCTCATATACAGTGCAGTGTGTTGCTTTCTTTGTAAAAAAATTGAAATAGTAAAGTGAAAATGCTAAGCAGATAAGCAGCAAAAGTGTAAGTTCTGAAGACAGTGAAAACAGTTTAAAATATACTGGTAATGTTCTGAAGCAAATGTAAGTAACACATTTTTTGAGTTAGATATAACCTCCTTACCATATACAATACCAACTTACACCATTTTGTGATGCAAACATTGTGGGGGGTTGTATTTTATTTTGTTAAGGACGGACCCCTGAATATTTTTTTCTCAGAGCTGAAAATCTCTGCCATGTCTTCATGAAAGACTGACCCCGTAACGCCTCACTAGCTAAAGTAATGTATAGAATACTGTATTTCTATGTTAATTGCATTATAAGTAGTTTCTATCTTTCTAAAATAGTGATGGCGAACCTTTTGGGCTCGGCATGTCAAAAAATCAGAAAATGCCTAACTTGACTCTGCCGGTGTGTCGTCGTCCCCCTCCCAAAAAAATAAAAATAAAATAAAAATATAAATAAATAAATAAATAATAAAACAGCATAGCTCTCAATACATCAAGGATAAATATTAACAGAATCAGGGACAAATCTCGAAATAGGAGACATGGAGAGTTTTAAACGACTAGTACTATTAATCTGAGACAGAAAAAAATGAAAGTGAATTAATATACATTTTCTGAAGTAACAAAATTCTATAAATCTAATTATTGTCATTATTAAATGTAAAAAGTCACAAGTTTTGGGAATGACTAAGAGGAACAGTTGAGAGAAATGTAAAGCATCACACAGAAAGGCAGACTATTTGCCCTTTGCAGAAGTGTAACCACGAAGAGAAAACAATGTCAACACTGCTCTTTGCAGACTGTATCGAGACAGTATACTGAAATACTCTTTGAAGTTAATAATTTCCTTACCTCTGCAGCATTGTTGTTGAACTGGCTCCTTGCACAAGATAATTCAATGCACTTCATATAAGCAATGAATGCAAAAGCAGTTTCTTTGGTAACGTGGGTGTTGGTGAGTGCTGGTGTGTCATCCAAAATGTTGTGGCGTGTCACCTTTGACACGCATATCATAGGTTCATTATCACTGTTCTAAAAAGACAAGTTGTCAACTAGTTTTTGCAGATGGAATGCATTACACTGAAAATTAACATGATAATTTAGTAGTAAAATGTCAGTGTAAATCAGAAGCAGCTGCTCTATAGAGGGAAGTTATTTTGATTACCCATAATGCTTTGCAGGTGTATGTAAATCAATGCTCAATGCTATTTGCCTTTGTTTACTGGGAAAATCCAAATGGGTAATCCCCATTTTCAGCAGAGGCCCAGGCAGAAAAGCTCCATTTGCTTACATTGCATTACACTAAGTTCCAGTTAAACACAGAGTAGTTACATTTCTGTTTACATTTATACACAAACAGTAGTTAAATTTATACATTCTAAGATTTTACAGAGGTGAAAGTTACTAAAGAGAAAGCCCACATGCAACTTAGTGGATTGTACAGGCAGAAGATATATACAAAAATAATTGTGTCACTTCAGTGAGAGATTGTGTATTCTATTTAAGGTGGGTATTTGGAGAGTATTGTATGGTGAACACAAAGTTTCAACCTTGTGATGAGCATGTGTAGGACCAAGATTGCTTAATATGTTGTTTAAGCAGTAGTTTAAAACTACTGAGTTTGTTGGAGAGTTTTATTTGTGTGAGGATAGTATTACAGAGTTTAGCAATGTACTGGGAGTAGAGCGAGTCTCCTGCAACATTATGTGACTTATTTGTAAAGTAATAAGAATTTCTTACTAGAGCAAAGATCCCTTGCTGGGCAGTACGTCAGTAATAAGTTATGTAGTGAAGGTCATTTTTCTGGATGATGAATGAGTTTGTGTGCAGTAATTAGTTGTAAATATGTTAGGTAGTTGTGTTGTTCAAGCCAGTTTAATTGCTTAAAGCTATGACAGAATCATTAAAAGCTTTATCATCATGAGCACAACAGGATATAAAATTAATTATAAAGCAGAGGCACTTGCAGACATGACCGATACACTTTAACATTTGAGTTTTATTAGCATAATTTATCAGCCTACATACATATGTATTGTAGTTACTTTCCTTATAAGGTAAAGTTCTAGAGTGAGGTGATTCTTACTATACTGAGCAATATTAAGAGATCACGAAAATATTTCAAAATATCCCACAACCAGAACACCTTCCAGAACAACATTTTTAAAACGCCTTCACTAAATTATCACTTAAGACACAGGCACGCATACACTAACAGAAAAAAAGCATATTATTATTTTCCATTTACACACATTATACATCACATATCTTTTCTTTCTTTGCTGCTATCAGTCCAACATTACAAAACAATTTCTGAATTCCTGCCTCCCTTAAACCTCACTACTTCTCCTGAACATTATTATGCATGTATTCTTTCCACAATTTCCATTTATTTTTATGTAATTTGTTCCTTCCCTTCTCTAAAGATCCATCTTCCAGTTCTTTATCTCTTTTAAAATATTCAACAATTCGAATACAGTTGGTTTAGCCTTTGAGTTTTATTTTCTAGTAACTGCTTTTTTGGCAGCCAACAGAAATAATCTTAATAAGGCCTTACTATGTCTGGTCAATCCAGATCCTATGTCCGAGCTCAAAAACTCATGTCCTTAGTTACAGCCATTTGCTCACCCAATATTTCTGACAAAGTAGTTTGTAAGGATTTTTTTTAACTTGCCAACTCACTACACTATTCTCAGTTATCTCTTTCTTCCCCATCATACCTCCAACATTTGCTATTTATCTGAGGAAAAATTCTTTGAAGTCTGCTTGGGGTATAGAAACACCTATGCAAACACTTCCAAGCAAATATCCTAAATCTTCTGGATTTTGTTGCATACTTGGGAGCTATACAGATGTCCTCCCATTGTTCTCTTGTAAATTGCTTTTCCAGTCTCTCTTCCTAATCTTTTCTAACATCATCTAATTGATTCTTATAGCTATCATGCAATATTTTGTATGCCGTAATAATTATCCAGTTTTAAACAGCAGCTTCTGTCATAGATTTCACTAAAGACATACTACTGCAGGCCTTTCACTTAAGATTCCCATATTCCTTTGTCTTTGCTTATATTCTGATATTAATCCCTGGTAGGGAAGGCTGTCTGTAGCCTGCAATCCAAACATCTTCTTGGCCTCATCCCACTCTATTACTTTCCCTCTATAGTTATTTGCTTCTAGTACCTTGGTTCCTTTGCCAGGTTTCTCCAGTAAATTCCAGCCCCCTTCTAGTAATTAGTATAATTACTCCCCTTTTCCTGTGTCATGATGTTCAACTGATTAACCATCCTGAAATCCTTTCTTTGTCAAATTGACATGCTCATTTTTTGCAAATGTGTCTCCTGCAGCATTGCTATTTGCACTCTGTATTTTTAATATAATTCAGTACTCTTTCCTTTTTGTCCATACATGTAAAGCCATTACATTCCAAGATGTTATGGATAGTGTAGACATCATAATAAAAAGCTATTGTTCCCACCTATTATACATGACAGTTTTTTTTAATATTTATTTCCAACATTTGTGGTACACATGCACACTAATGTTTGGAAGGCTGATCTTTTATACAGTTGTTTCTTTTCATCTCCATTTGAACCTGTTGCATTTTCAATACCTTTTGTTTTAATGAAAACCCTCAAACAAGAAAAGTATATTTTCAAAACATCCCCTATTAACTTGTAACAAACACACAACACTATGTACATCTTCAAAAAAATGAAGTTTAACCCTCCAGGTAGGAACAACTGCCCCAAACTGACAGTTGCACCCACAGACATTACCTAATCTAAAAATAAAAATTATGTACTCACCGTAATGTTCCATCTCTGTTGTCTATTTTCAGTCTTCCTCAATGAACGGGTTCAGAACTGACCCTCAGATATGACCTGGCCACTTTCTTTAGATTCTAGAATCCAACTCTCAAGCTCCTCCCTTACCCATTGCGCCCCTGAAAACTGAATTACCTCAGATTGAGTTTGCTGCTATTATACAATATCTCAGTATTTTTTTTTCTGAAAATAGATAAGACAGAAAAGTGATACCTGAAAGGTCAGAAGCTCAAACAGGAACAATGGTTCCTAATAAAAATTCTATTAGGTCACTCCCAAAGACTTGGGAAGGGGAAGATGGGTGGGGAGTTGCGGAAGAATGAAAATGGACATCACAGATGGAACATTATGGTGAGTACAGAACTTGTATATCTGATGTTGTCATTTTCATTCATTTCTCAATGAATGGGACAGAGTCCCAAGCTACAATTACCTTGGGTGGCCCTCATGGAGGGATATTCTGGAGCACAGCAGAAACAAATAATGATCTATTCCTAGAAATTATATCCAATTTGTAATGAGAAACAAAGGTATGGGCATTAGTCCAAGTGGTAGCTGTACAAATGTCATCAGTGGAAGCTCTAGCCCAAAAAGTAGCTAGTATAGTATTTGACTTGGTTGAATATGCCTTCTGTTGTTTTGGTAAAGTTAAGCCTATAAATGAATAACCATAAGAAATATAATCTGATATCCATTTAGCTATAGTAATATTTGAAACGGGTTGTCCCTTCCTGGTGTTAGAAAAGGAAACAAACAACTGATTTGTTTTTCTAAACTATTTGTTTGTATGTAGGTAAAAAACAAGATGGCTATGTATATTTAGGAGATTAATAATATATTCTCCTTTATTCTCAAAATTTGGAAATAAAAAAAATAAAACTGGAAGGTTAATGACTTGATTAATGTTTGATTCATTGGTCACTTTAGGTAGAAAGGATTAGTGCGCTGAGTAACCCTATCCTTGTGAAAAATTAGATACAGTGGTTCCTAAGAGAGTGCTTGGAGGTCTGAATCTCATCTAGCTGAAGTAATTGCCACCAGAATAACAGTTGTCCAAGATACAAACTTAAAGTCTACTTTAGCTGAGGGCTCAAATGGAGGCTGTACTAAAAATTGTAATACCAAAGTCATATCCCAAGGTGAAGTGGGATCTCGAATTGGAGGACTAAGTAAGAATGTACCTTTTAGGAAGGTCTTGCACAGCTTAGTTGAAGCTAAAAGATAAGTCTTACCTCAAATGTGGTAGTTGGAGATGGCTGCTAATTGTACTTTAATGGTAGAGAAACTTGCCCAAGTATGAGAATTAGAGGCAAGGAAATCTAAAATAGTTGGGATTAGAGCAGTAAATGGATCTAAGTCTCTTTGATACACCCACAAAGACAATCTTTTTCATTTGCTTTTATAAATCTTTTTGTTTGAAGATATGTAGGACAAAGAAATGATACAACAAACTGGTGAGGAAAGCCTGGAATGTGTAGCCATCATTGGAATTGGAGAAACCATGCAGTCAGCTTGAGGCCTGCAATGTCTAGATGAGTCATCCCTGGTGGATGAAACAGGAGATCTGGACTGGGGTCAGTGTCCATGGAGGACATACTAGGTGAGACCATGGGAAGGTAAACCACACTTGCTGAGGTCAGAAGGAGGCAATGAGGATTACTTTGCTCTTCAAGTGACTGGCTTTCTGAAGATATTTGGGTATTGGGGCAAAGGAGGATAAGCATAAAGGAGGCCAGAGGGCCAGGTATGGATTAGACTAGAGCATCTCTTAGTGACTGTCCCTGGGGGGGTATTAGGCAAAGAGCCTGCTGCATTTATTGTTGAGGGGAGAGGTGAACAAATCACAGCACAGTTGATCCCATTTGTGGAAGATCATCTTTCCAACTGATTGATTGAGAGACCACTCATGAGGAGTCAGGATGGTCCTGCTGAGCTTGTTTGCTAATATGGATGAACAACAATAAAAAATCAAACTACTAAAATAACAAACTAGGTGTCCAATGAAGTGCCAACCAAGAACTTAAATAAACATTTAATGAAGCGCTTTTCTTTTGACAGAAGTTTGAATTAGTGTCAGTTGGCTCTTCATTGGACACCTGTTTTGTTATTTTAGTTGTCTGCTAATATATTGGATTTCCCAGCATGTGTATCACTACTAGAAACCAGTTGGAGGAGATAGCCCATTGCCAAACTCTCATTGCTTCATGGCATAGAGGGTACGATATGGTTCCCCCTTGTTTGTTAATGTACCAAACTACTGACATGTTGTCCATCTGAACAGCAATAGTTCCTAGTGTAAGAGAACTCTGAAGGGCCTGCAATGCTAAAATCAGCACTTTTGTTGTGGATACCCATCACAAACGATTCTTAGGTGCAAATGATTATATCCAGGGGATAATTCATTCCCTTTTCCTAAGTTCTTCCACAGAAGAGGAAAAAGTCTCCCTGATGTTCCACCCAATCAGTGAGAACAAGCAGCTCTAGAGATTCAAAAGTTGCTGTACAAAAAAGTCACCTAAGAGGTTCCCCAGACAAAAGAGGATCCAGAATTTACTCAAGGTTCTCAAAAGAAAACCCCTTTTTTGGTAGATAAGAAAAAAGGGACAGAAAAGAGTTACTACTAACTGTGGTAGAAAAGGAATACCTCAGGCTGAGGTAAAGAAAGGAAAATTACCAGCAACGGACAGCCTGGAGTATCTTACAGTAGGAATGTTTTAATATATAAAGAAGTAAAGGAGTTTAAAGATATATATTTAGATGCAACAAGAAAAAAATATATAAATATATTGAACAATATTATTTGTTCACTCATGAACACCCTACTAGAGCTCCAGCAGTCATAATACCAATGGATCTTGAAGAACAGCAAACAAGATCTGAGTTAATTCAATAATCAGGTGCATTATGGGTAAAGGAGGAGCTTTAACATTAGATCCCAGAATCTAAAGAAAGTGGCTTAGTCAGATCTGAAGGTCAAATTCAAACCCATTTGTTGAGGAATGAATGAAAATGGCAACATTTGTTTACCGGGGAAAGTCTGACTTGGAATGAAGCCAATTTTCAGCAGAGGCCCAGGGAGAAATGCTCCAGATGCAGGCCTTTGTAATGTGGGAGGAAACTGGAGCACCCGGAGGAAACCCACATGAATGCAGGGAGGACATGAAGACTCTGTACAGAAGGCATCCCCAGCCAGGAATCACATCAGAGAACCTCTTGCTGTGAGGTGACAACTCTACCGCTGCACCACTGTTACCCATGCTAAAGTACATGTTACAGCCTGTGTTCCCATGTACACTGACTGCTGTCTGTTCTTTTCTTATCTGTATTCCACTCTCAGATGTGAAAAACAGCTTGTATGCTTTCAGAAAATGTTAACTTCTAGCCCTAAGAAAAAGTGGACTGGCTTTATTTAAATAAAACTTAATTATACACTATTCTAGTAAAAACATTAAAGTATTAAGGCTGCTAGGTAGGCTGCTATCTCTTATTCACCTTCCATAATTTCAAATTTTATTTTTCACTGAACTGCTTCCATTGTACCTTTTAATTTTGCATTTACTTCAGCAAAGTATGTTCAGAACTCTCAAGATTATGTTTTTTCTTGCAAAGCCATATGTGACAAGTGTGATTGATGCTTTATAGTCTCCCATTTATTCACTAATTTCATTGTTACTGATCTTATTTCTGTTCATCTCCATCACCCAACACCAGACCCCAGTTCAAGTCAAGGTATTCCTTACTCTTCTAGTCAACTACTGTGTTTTTCTGTCTCTCAAGCATTTTGATTTCAAACATTGGAAAAAAATTAATTAGCAAAAGTCTCTGTATGAGCTTTACTGCTAGAAGAATGAAAAACAAATTCTCTTTTTGTTGGATAAACTTGTTTGTTTACTCCTTTGTTTGTTCAGCGTCAAAAATGTCTTTGATCATCCAGGAAAAAAATATTCTGAAGACAGTTGGGTACAGTAGCATGACTCTCACACCTGACTCTTAACATTCCTTGATTGCTGGGTTAAATTTGCTTCACTTCTGCCTGATGTACATTGAGTAGTCCCCTGTGGTCCTATATTCATTTTCCACAAACACTCTGCTGTCTCCAGTTTTTAATACTTTTCTCTTCTGCCACTGTTTTCACTGGATCAACTGTTTCTGCTGGCATGATTGCATCTTTACTAATATAGGTTTTAGCTGCTTTCTCATGTCCAGGTTTGGAGCATACACTCGATGGGCCCTTTCATTTAACAAATCCTGCTGTGGAACACCACTCCACTTGCTTACTTGTGCTGCTATAAAATTAATATAGTAAATTCCTTCTAGTTTATCTGGTACAGTAGAAAACCTCAGGTTTTCAATATGTGTTTAGTCTTCTAACTGTACTTCTTTTTGAAACATCTCTTCTTGAGAAGTCTCATACTCAGCCAGTTTTTTCTTCATTTCATCTGATTTTTGAAGTTTTATCAGTTCATCTTTACAGCTAGTAAAAGCTTCTTCTATTTTTTCCAGTCTTTTGACATTTTAGTCGATATATTCCTTCAGTGTTTCATTTATTTTAATCACTTCTGAGTACATTTGATTTATTTTTTCTTCTAAATTTCTGGAAGCCAACTCTTGAACCAGAGCTGAAGCTTTAACTACTTTTTGCTGAACAGCTGCAAAATCCTTCCCAGTCAGCGTTTACTCTTCACATTTTATGTTTGATTTTCTTTCAGGTTATCTAAATTTCTTCTTTGCTGGCATTTAGGCAGTGTACTTTCTAACTAGTATCTGAATTTTACCCAGAAAACAGTTTCAATGGGTCTCCTGTCTCCGTTTTTGTTTTCACACTGGTAGTGCTGAAGTTAAGCTGTTTATCAGTGTGCAGCCATCTTGGAACTCCCTCAGCACAACATATTTTAGTATCAGTTTCCTTGATTATATTTTAAGGGTTTCCTAGAAAATATTGTATTTTTTCAAGACAATATTGCAATTAACATTACTGACACTTTACTGACTTTTGATGATTACAGTAGAAAACTATATTCACAATTTTCTGTGAGTCTTGTCACTTATTTTCATGAAATGATGAGGTAATACTTTCACAATAAAGTCACATTTACAACAGCAGTTGCATATCACCTGTTCTGACTGGCAAATAAGTTATTACTAGTGGTGATGGGTCTTATGAATAAAAATGACATGGTTCCCTAGACTACTTGTAAAGGACTAATGATTTATTTAAGAAGTTAACCAATTCACAAGCTATAACACAAGTCTGCTGACGTAAACTGGAATAGCACAGTATAGGGTGGTTGTGCCATGAAATGCACATTACAATGCAATACATATTGGTATTTCCTATTCAACCTCCCACTCAAAGAAGCCATCCTTAAATTCAAAAACATCTTCCTTAATACCCTCATCTCTCTGGCCCCTATCAGAAAGATTTGTGTTAAATCCAATTATGCTCCCTGGATAAGCAAATAAACTCTCTCCATCATGCAAAAGAGATACAAAGCATGGAAAGTCTGAAATAAACTCAAAACCCCTTCTAGTCTCCAAAACTATAGGAAATTATGAAACACTGCAAAAAAAAAAAACATGTCACTCTTGACAAAAAATCCATTTATCCTGACCCACAAAAACGTCTCCACTCAAACCCCAAAATATTCTGGAGTACTGTCAACAAACACTTACACCCAGGGAACCCAGCCCCTCCTAACCCATCCCCTAACAGCTCTCCACTAGAAACTGCCACTCTTCTGAACTCCTTCTTCATTAACACCATACAAAACCTAATTAAACCAAACACAGATACCTGCCTTGACACTCCTCACCCTCCTCCCACAAAACTCCTTTCTCTATCAAGTCTGACCCTACCTCCATCATCAGATCTCTACTTTACAAACTAAAACCCTGCTCCTCCTCTGTTGATGACGTGCCTCTTCTGCATCTTAAACTCACCGCCCCTTCTGTCACCTACCCAGTCTCCATACTTATCAAAAGGTCAGTTCAAGAAAATTCTGTCCCTAATATCTGGAAAATGTCCTATATTATACCCTTACATAAAGGAGGCAACTCAACTGACCCCTCAAATTTCAGGCCTATTGCTATTCTATCCCCTCTTTCTAAGATTCTGTAAAAGTGTGTACACAAGCCACTCATCTCATACCTCATTCAGGAAAATCTCTTCACCCCAACACAACACGGTTTCTGATCACAATATAGTAAACTACAGCAATACTATCCTTCACTCAGTCTCTACATCTCTTAATAGTAGCAAACTAGTATCATGCCTCTTCCTTGACCTGTCTAAAGTGTTTGACCACTGTGTCCCACAACCTCCTTCTCTCCAAGCTTTCCTCCTTCACTCTCTATCTCTACTCTATCCTGGTTCTCTTCATACCTATCAAATAGAGCTCAATCAGTCAAATGGCTCTCTGCAACTTCACCTCTCCTCCCTGTCCAAACTGGTGTGACCCAAGGCGCCATCCTGGACCCACTGCTATTTAACATCTTAACTACTCTTCTTCTTCTCTTTCGGCTGTTCCCATTAGGGGTCGCTACAACGGATCATCTGTTTCCATTTCTTCCTGTCCTCTGCATCTTGCTCTGTCACACCAGCCACCTGCATGTCCTCTCTCACCATATCCATAAAACTTATCGTAGGCCATCCTCTTTTCCTCTTACCTGACAGGTCCATCCTTAGCATCCTTTTACCAATATATCCAGCATCCCTCCTCAGCACATGTCCAAATCAATGCAGTTTCGTCTCTCTGGCTTTATCTCCAAACCATCCAACCTAAGCTTACCCTGTACTATACCGATTCCTAATCCTGTCCATCCTTGTCACACCCAGTGCAAATCTTAACATCTTTAACTCTGCCACATCCAGCTCTGACTCTTGCCTTTTTGTCACTGCCACCGTCTCCAACCCATATAACATAGCTGGTCTCACAACCCTCTTGTAGACCTTCCCTTTCACTCTTACTGGTACCCGTCTGTCACAAATCACTCCTGACACTCTTCTCCACCCATTCCACCCTGCCTGTACTCTCTTCTTCACCTCTCTTCCACACTCACCATTACGCTGAACTGTTGATCCCAAGTACTTAAACTCAACCACCTTCACCAACTCTACTCCCTGCATCCTTACTATTCCTCTATCCTCCCTCTCATTCACACTCATATATTCTGCCTTAGTCCTGCTGACCTTCATTCCTCTCCTCTCTAGGGCATATTTCCACCTATCCAGGGTCTCCTCAACCTGGTCCCAACTCTCACTACAGATCACAATGTCATCTGCAAACATCATAGCCCATGGGGCCTCCTGTCTGATCTTTTCTGTCAACCTGTCCATCACCACTGCAAATAAGAAAGGGCTCAGAGCTGATCCTTGATGTAATCCCACCTCCACCTTAAACGCATCCATCACTACCACTGCAGACCTCACCACTGTCACACTACCCTCGTACATATCCTGTACCACTCTTACATACTTCTCTGCCACTCCTGACTTCCTCATACAATACCACAACTCCTATCTAGGCACCCTGTCATATGCTTTCTCTAAGTCCACAAAGACACAATGCAACTCTTTCTTACCTGCTCTATATTTCTCCATCAACACTCTCAGAACAAACATCACATCTGTAGTGCTCTTTCCCGGCATAAAACCATATTGTTGATCACTAATCATCACCTCCCTTCTTAGCTTCCACTACTCTTTCCCATAACTTCATGCTGTGACTGATCAGTTTTATCCCTCTGTAGTTACTACAGCTCTGCAAATCACCCTTATTCTTAAATATAGGTACCAAAACACTTTTTCTCCACTCTTCAGGCATCCTCTGACTTTCCAAGATTTCATTAAACAATCTGGTTAAAAACTCCACTGCCATTTCTCCTAAGCACCTCCATGCTTCCACTGGGATGTCATCTGGACCAACAGCTTTTCCATTCTTCATTCTCTTCATAGCTGTCCTTACTTCCTCCTTGCTAATCTGTTTCACTTCCTGATTCACTATCCCTACATCATCCAACTTTCTCTCTCTCTCATTCTCTTCATTCATCAGCCCCTCAAAGTACTCTTTCCATCTGCTCAACACACTCTCCTCACTTGTGAGTATGTTTCCCTCACTATCCTTTATCACCCTTACCTGCTGCACATCTTTCCCATCTCGGTCCCTCTGTCAGGCTAATCGGTACAGGTCCTTTTCTTCCTCTTTAGTGTCCAACCTTTCATACAACTCTCCATATGCCTTACCCTTAGCCTTTGCCTCCTCTCTCTTTGCCATGCGCCTCATCTCCTTATACTCCTGTCTACTTTCTTCATCACTTTGACAATCCCACTTCTTCACCAGCCTCTTCCTCTGTATACTCTCCTGTACTTTCTCATTCCACCATCAGGTCTCCTTGACCTCCTTCATCTGTCCAGATGCCACAGCAAGCACTGTTCTAGTTGTCTCCCTTACCAGTTCTGCTGTAGATACCCAGCTATTTGATAACTCTTAACTGCCTCCTAGTGCCTGTCTTAACTCTTCCCTGAACTCCACCTCACAATCACCCTCTTTCAACTTCCACCATTTAATCCTTGGTGCTGCCCTCACACTCCTCCTCCTCTTCTTGATCACCAACGTCATCCTACAGACCACCATCCTATGCTGCCTAACTACACTTTCCTTTGTCACCACTTTACAGTCTCCAGTCTCCTTCAGACTGGCCTTCCTACATAACATATAATCCACCTGTGTGCATCTTCCTCCACTCTTGTACGTCACCCTATGCTCATCCCTCTTCTTAAAATACGTATTCACCACAGCCATGTCCATCCTTTTCACACAATCCTCTGTCATCTGACCTTCTGCATTCTTCTCCTTAACACCATACCTACCCATCACTTCCTCATCCCCTCTTTTCCCTTCACCAACATGCCCATTGAAATCCACTCCAATCACCAGTCTCTCATCCTTGGGTACAGTCACCACCACTTCATCCAACTCCAAAATTTTTCTTTCTCATCCATCTCACACCCAACTTGCAGAGCATATGCACTAACAACATTCATCATTACACCATCAATTTCCAGCTTCATAAACATCACTCTATCCGACATTCTTTTCACCTCCAAAACACTTTTGGCATACTGTTCCTTCAGGATAACCCCTACCTCATTTCTCCTGCCATCCACACCATGATAGAACAATTTGAACCCACCTCCTATACACCTGGCCTTACTTCCCTTCCATCTGGTCTCTTGCACGCACAATATATCAACCTTCCTTCTCTCCATCATATCAGCTAGCTCTCTCCCTATACCAGTCATATTGCCAACATTCAAAGTTCCTACCCTCACTACCACACTCCTAACCTTCCTCCTCTCTTCCTGCCTTTGGGCATGCCTTCCCCTCTTCTTTTCCTTAGGCCAACAGTAGCCCAATTTCCGCCAGCACCCTGTTGGCTAATAGTACTGCTGATGGTTGTTGTTAACCCGGGCTTCGACTGATCCAGTATGGAAATCTGTATTGTTGTCCGCATATGTCATTTGGCAGAGGTTTTACACCGGATGCTGTTCCCGACGTAACCCTCCCCATTTATGCGGGCTTGGGACCGGCACGAAGAAATGCACTGTCTTGTGCATCCCCAGTAGCTGGGTTATTTAACGTCTTTACTAATAATATCTACCAATCCTGCCCCCTCTCCACACTTATACAGTATGCCGATGACTCCACCCTCATCACCACCTCTGACAGTATATGCCACCTGCTGTCTCTTACTCAGGACACCCTCTCCTCAGTTGAAAGATGGCTCACAACTAACCAACTCCTACTTAACCCCAATAAAACAAAACTACTCTTCCTCCCCACACCCCTCCAACACCTCAAAGCCTCCTTCTCAGTCTCTTCTCTAAACAATACTACTATTAAGGTAGAATCTTACACTAAACTTCTCAGAGTTTTTATAGATTATGAACTTAAATTTGACATCCACATCAATAACTGTATCAAGAAGACGCACCAAAAACTAGGACTGCTCTGTAGAAATAAAAAATTCTTAACACAAGAATATAAACTGTCTCTAGCTCAAGCCTACCTACTGCCTACCCTAATATACGCCGCCCCTGTCTTCACTAACCTTAAAAAAAAATCTGTCTACCAAATTCAAGCTTACCTATAACAAAATTGCTAGATTTGCCAGAAATCTCCCCTATCACTCACATCAATGCCTCTCCTTACAAAAACACCATTGGTTAGAACTCCATAATCAGCTCATTCTACCTCATACTATCCTCCAACAACCCACATCCTGTCCATCTGTAGCAACCCTCATCTCTCCTTACACCCCCAACCGGGAACTTCGTACTCCGACCAGCACCTCCTTCAAATCACAAAACCAAATAAATCTATAGGAAAAATTCTATATAGCCACTCAGTTAGCTCCTATTGGAAACAACGTCCTCTCCATATCAGAACCATCCAAAACCCTTGCAACTTCAAACTCGCTATAAAGGAACATCTGCTTAACTCCTGGAACTGCCCCTCTAAGAATCCTACTTGAACTCTACCCACTCTACCTTATCTCCCCCCCTTTTCTTCTACCACTATGTCTTTACAGATACCCATGCCTACTTGTTTCGTAGGTTTTCCTGCTCTTTGACTTTTTCCCTCCACTATAGTCCTATCTTCACTTCTTATCTCTCCCTCCTCCTACACACTGTACCCCTTCTTTTTCTTTTCCCTACACTCTGTACCCATCCTTTTTCTCTTCCCTACACCCTGTACCCCTCCTTTTTCTTTTCCCTACACTCTGTACCCCTCATTTTTCTCTTCCCTACATGCTGCACCCCTCCTTTTCTCTTCCCTATACTCTGTACCCATCCTTTTTCTCTTCCCTACACGCTGTACCACTCCTTTTTCTTTTCCCTACACGCTGTACCCCTCCTTTTTCTTTTCCCTACACTCTGTACCCCTCCTTTTTGTCTTCCCTACACTCTGTACCCCTCCTTTTTCTTTTCCATACACTCTGTACCCCTCCTTTTTCTTTTCCCTACACTCTGTACCCCCTCCTTTTCCTTTCCCTACACTCTGTACCCCTCCTTTTTCTTTTCCCTACACTCTGTACCCCCTCCTTTTCCTTTCCCTACACTCTGTACCCCTCCTTTTTCTTTTCCATACACTCTGTACCCCTCCTTTTTCTTTTCCCTACACTCTGTACCCTTCCTTTTTCCTTTCCCTACACTCTGTACCCCTCCTTTTTCTTTTCCATACAATCTGTACCCCTCTTTTTTCTCTTCCCTACACTTTGTACCCCTCCTTTTTCCTTTTCCTACACTCTGTACCCCTCCTTTTTCCTTTCCCTACACTCTGTACCCCTCCTTTTTCTTTACCCTACACTTTGTACCCCTCCTTTTTCTCTTCCCTACATGCTGTACCCCTCCTTTTTCTTTTCCCTCCACTCTGTACTCCTCCCTTTTCTTTTCCCTACACTTTGTGCCCCTCCTTTTTCTTTACCCTACACTTTGTACCCCTCCTTTTTCTCTTCCCTACATGCTGTACCCCTTCTTTTTCTTTTCCCTACACTCTGTACCCCTACTTTTTCTTTTCCCTAGTACCTGGACCCCTCTTTCCTGGTAACTATATTCTTCACTACACTTACACGTAGGTTAGCAAATTTCCCATCCAAATGATTATTCTCATGTTGAATCTGTGTTTATATGGGTCATAATAGATTATATCTATGTTGAATTTTTCTCTCTCTTCATACATTGTATAAAATTAACCTATTTTTTTATGATTGCTTGATTAAGTACTTAATTTTATTGTATAAAAAAATCATTGCTGTAATGGAGCTTTTCACCTCAGGTCTATGCTGAAAAAGGGCATCTGCCCAGCCAGACCAATACAGTTAACAAATGGCAAATAAATAAATAAATAAATAAATAATGAAGGAAATATTCAACCATATGGTGAAGGCTATCAATGGACCACTCACTGATAAGGAAATTAGGCTAGTGCCATATTTTTTCCACTGATAAAGAGAGACTAGTTGGGTTCAGTGTTCTTCAAAAGCACTTAATCGATCCTAGTTCTACCTCACCACCTACTTAATTCATCATTTTACTTGCTTCTCTCCTTCTTTTATTCATCTAACTACTGCTCAGCATTCCTTTAATTACCTCCAAACTTTCCTATCCCCTTCTTTAACTCATCCCAGTATTTTCCCCTGCCTCCTTAGCTCATCTCCGTACTCCCTATCCCTACTTAATGTATCCCAGTACAGCCTACCCACATCTTTATTCATATATGTACTGCATGACCCCTCCCTAATTTATCTAAGTCCTTCCACACCCATCCCTATTCTGCCCAGTACTGCCATAGACCTCCTTAATGGACCTCAGCACTGCTTTATCACCCCTTAATTCAAGACACATGGTTCTCCTACTTCTAAGACGTGACAGAGACACCATTTGTACTCTGTAACTTTCTTCCATAGTTTATTTTAGTATCCAACTGCCATGAAAAGCTCACTAACCCAAACATCAAATACTCATTGACCTTCTTTACTTTGTTTTTTTTTAGTATGCTTAATTCCTACTTGATATAATACAACATACATACAGGCACAAACACACATGCATATACAATATATACTCTTCCATCGTCTCTTACCCAGATGTTTTGCTTTCCATTCGTTTCTAATGGATCTAAACCTATACCATCGAACAGGCTACAAAATGGGAGAATAATCTCTCTCCACTTCTACCAGTATCTGCCAGTGTACCCAAAGTATCCATACTTGGCCCCCTCCTCTTTGTCATATTTACCAACAATCTAGATTCAGCAACTAAACTTGCCACAATTATACAATATGCAGGCAATTCCTCTCTTTTCTGTTCTGCCCCTTCCCCCAAGAACTTCAGTTCAAAATGCAAAAATAATTCCAGGACATTGAAACTTACCTGTCCAACCATAAACTCATTCTACACCCAAACAAGACTGAGTTAATGATTTTCACAAAGAAAACTTTGAAGACCAACCCACTACCTCTCTCTATTCACTCCTCAAATGGAACCAAAATTGAGCATACAAATCAAACCAAGCTCCTAGGGGTCACAACAGATGACAGGCTAAAATTTGATATACGTATTTCCCTAACAATCAAAAAAGTCCATGCCACACTAGGCGCTCTCGATAGGGCCAAACCTTACCGAACACACCAAGCCAGACTAGCCATGTCAAGATTTCACTTACTTTCTACCCTCCTCTACTGCTCACACATTTTCACCAACATACATAAGGCTGACGTTAGTAACCTTGAGTCCTGCTATAAAAAATATCTAAGTTTTCTCCTAATCATCCACATAAAGCTCACCATTGCTCTGCTCTTAATCAACTTAACTGGCTAAGTTTGCCACTAGTCATCCACATAAAGCTCACCATTGTTCTGCTCTTAATCAACTAAACTGGCCAAGTTTGCCGCTAGTCATTCACATAAAGTTCACCATTGTTCTGCTCTTAATCAACTAAACTGGCTGGAACTTCCCAACCTGTTAATACTAAACTAACTTACCTTTACCCACAAAATAATTCACAACTCCAGTAAATGCCCTGCTCTTTCTAACCTGGTCCAACCAAATCTCAACAGTAGGTCCCTCAAGTCTTCTAACAGCTTATTGCTAAAAGTTACCCAGTTTCACAACTATCATGGTGACTTTCTATATTCCAGTAAAATAGCAAACACCTGGAATGTTCTTCCTCAGGACATCCAGAACAATCCAAGCATGTATTCTTTAAAGTTTAAAAGAAATAAAAGAATATCTCAACAACAGCTGGCTCTGCTCCTATAATTCTCCTAGATAATTCATCTCTCCTATTTCTTAACAACCATCTCCAGCACCTTTAACCAGCTTACACCTATCTCGAGTGTTTTCAAACTGTTTTGGTTTGCTGTCTGACAGATATGTGATTACTCAGTGATGTCAATATGTCTGTTTTATACTATGCTCTATGTTTGTTTGTTTTGCTATCTGACCAATATTTGATTACTCAGTTACTCAATACCTCTGTTTTTATGCTATGCTCTATGTTTGTTACTTAATTAATTCTGCTAATTGTTTTAGTTAGCATATTTGTTTTCTTTTCTTGTCTGCTGTATGTCTTACTTGTTACAAATTGGTTTTGTTACTGGAGCTTTTCTCCCCAGGTCTCCACTGAAAATGGGCTACTGGCCCAGTCGGACACTACCCAGTTAACAAATGTAAATAAAATAACTCTTAATTTTGTTTTCTGTTTGACTTTAACAGGTGCCTTATCAGGAACTTGGAGGCAAGACCTTGGTAATGGCCATTTATGACTTTGACCGATTTTCTAAGCATGACATCATTGGAGAGGTGAAGCTGCCCATGAACACAGTCGACTTGGGACAGCCCATTGAAGAATGGCGAGACCTTCAGAGTGCAGAGAAAGAGGAGGTACAATTTGAATAATTAACTCTCTGAGTAAAGGTGTAGAGTACTGAAGCTGCAGAATGCGATAATGTTGAAGAAAAGGGAGAAACAAAAAACAAAGAGCAGGTGACTAGGGGGGATGATAGCAGAAAAATGATGAAAAGGACAAGCAACTGCAATTCTCAGTAGTGCAGAAAATATGTTTTTATCAACCATATTCCAGTTCTCTAGGCTGTTTTTACATTAGAACATGGAGATGATGTGACCCTTTCCCTTGAACCTCTGGTAATTATTTGCTGAGTGCAGGTTACTCACAAAGGATAAAGTTAGACCCTCTATCTTTGGGTGCAGAAACACAGCCAGGTCATTTTGTGCCTGTTATCCTGATCAGGTCATAGCTGAGGAAACAAAAAGGTCTTCTCAAGTTGAGAAACAAAAAAAAAAAATCTCTACTCCACTCATGACTGTCTGTGACCACATATGGCAAATGCAGTATCTGCATTCATTTATGAAGCCATGATATCTTTGCAGCTTCATAAATCAATGGAGTTACTGTGCTCCCACACTATCAGCACTTGCTGAACATGTCCCCAAAACCTTGTGTCCTGGACGGCTGCCCCGTGTCACCGCACCCTACTTACAGCTCTGTTTGGGAGAATTTCAGTAAGCTGCATTCATTGTATACTAGCTAGTATGCATATGGTGCCTATAGGATGTAATTGTACAGTAACTGGGCACACTATTCTTGAGTGTTTTCTTTGACTTTGTGCTTTTTGTTGTCTGCTGGCCATCATCACTCCTCATATGTTTCACTGCTCAGTCATTTCATGTCACTTTTGGGTTGCTTGTGTTTCGTGTAATCTTGAGAAGAGGGTTTCTCAAATCCACTGGAAATTAGCTTATGAGCAGTGAGCCATCTTCTTAGTAGTAAGACCCAAACTGTAAGGAGGCCATCCATCCAGTCAGCCACAAGGTTTGGTTTAGACTTCCTCTGGCCTATGTGCTGGTCCTTGTAGTCTGATGTCAATTTTCTCTCCCAGTATCATGCTACCCTGAGGCTTCTGTATGCTCTTGTGGACTTGTCAAATGTGGCTACTGTACTGTGCTGTGTATTGTCCTGTCATCTGTTGTGCTGTACTGTTCTGTGCTGTATTGTACTGTACTATACTGTGCTGTACTGTACTATGCTGTACTGTACTGTACTGTGTTGTATTGTACTGCACTGTACTGTACTGTACACATATTGGTGGATGTGTACGTCTTTGACAGATTTGCTGCTTACTGAGTTTCCTGCCTCTGCTAGGAGCTAATCAGTTGAGGCTGATCCCTCTCTTCACATGGAGGAATTCACTGCTGACTTCCGATTCCCACCCCTCTCTCCAGCTCTGCCTATGCCCAAGATGTTACTTCATCCCTGGTCATCTGGCAACAATCAACACTTTATCTGTCTGCCCAGAGAGCCAGTACTCGACTGTTTATGATAACTGGACATGAACTATTACATTTTAGGTCTCACTATCAGACTGAAACATAACAAGTATGTACTTGTTATATCAGGTGATGTGAGAGAGGGCTGCCCCTAGGGATAAACTGTTGGGACTTTGTGTTTGCTAGCCTCAGCTTGGCTATTTTTTGTTCTGTTTATCCCTACACTTACAGCCACACATGACCTTTACTAGTGCACTCTATGATATGTTAACATATTTCAGGCTAGGAGAGTGTACTGAGGCCCTGTACTACTCAGTCAGACCCCCTTCTACTGAAAAAAAAACATAGGTGCAGGATTGCTGTGGCCCTGCACTACTCAGTCAGACCCCCTTCTACTGAAAATTACAGCTGTAGTACCACTGTGGCCCTGTACTACTCAGGAAGAGCCCCTTCTACAAAAAAAGTACAATGTAGAACAGAGAAGAAAAACACAACACATAAGTACATAGAAATACTAGTATGAGTTACATGCAGCTCCATCTGTAGCCACCTGGTAGAGACACTGCCTAGATACAGGGAGATGTAGCAGTTAAATCTCACTTTGGGGATCTTCTCTAATGTATAACTATTGGAAGTATACTTTGCCAGGGGTCTGCAGCCAGAAAAAGAATAAAATATATGAACTCAGAAGACTGAAAACTCTGAAGTGCCAAAGAAGGGCCACCTCCTGGAGTCACAGACTAAAAGGTAACAGTAATCCTTGGTGAAGGTATAAACCAGTGACCAACTGGCCATGGCACAAATGGCAGTACTGCAGACATTCTTGAGGTAAGCAGGGAAGGTAGCTGTAGTGGCATTTTATACAACAGCATCTTTTTTCATCTATAGGATAGCAGCTGATATAAAAAACAATGCATTTGGAATGTATTTGCTAAAACTACTGCAAGTGTTATTTTTTTGGAGCAAAGGAGATTAACAGCTGCTCCAATTCCTGAAGTTATGCACCCTGGTCAGGTAATAGCTATGCTAGTTCTGATATGAAAGGTTCTTTCTCTCTTGGGTTCTTCCCCCAGAAAGAAAACAAAGATAAAACACCTTGTATAAGGACATTTCTAACACCATCTGTGATGCTATGGGGTAGTGCCATCTGTGCCAGGGAGAGTAGGGCAGTACATGTGTACATATGCCAGCATAGGTAGTTGGAGCTTTGTAAAGAATTTTATGTTATTTGACTGTCACACTGATTTGTACAGATGTTGACTTAAAAATATATTTGTAAAGTTACTTGTGTTAAAAATGCATTTTCCAAATGCCACGGTGGTATGGCGGTAGCATTGTTACCTCACAGCAAGACGTTCTCCTGTTTGATTCTCGGCTGGGCTTGGGAGTGCCTTCTGTGTGGAGTCTGCATGTCCTTCCCGCAGTTGGGTAGCATTCGAAAGTCATGTGTGCATAAATGGGCATGCCTTCATTGAAGGTTGGGCGTCGAGCTGGCACCTTGGCATTTCGTAAAAATCTACTGCCAATCATTAGCGGACCAGAGTTCCGCTGTGGTGACCCCTTACTGGGAAAAGCAGAAAGACAAACAACAACTTGTGTTAAAAATGCATCAACAGTAGGTCCTACTGGACAGATAGAATATATGCATGTATATTAGGTTGTATTGTTGTAACTGATCAAATGTGTATGTTTATCAGAGAACCCTGGAAGGGTGGAATGTTTGAAATTGTGTTATAGCATTCAGATGCTGTCACAGATCTTAGCAAAGTTCTGTATGTGTATTGTACCAGAGTCAAGTAACCAGAGGTGATGTCATCCTCTAACCAGCATCTGGTTTCTTTGGAACTCTCACAGCAGTACTTTAGAACCGAACCTGACAGGAAATATGTTTGACAGGATATGTATCTCACACATTCTCACAATAAGACAAACATCATCTGGTTTTTGCTGTGGTAAGACACTCAGCACACATCATCCTGTCTTGCTTTAGTAAGCAATCAGAGAACAGTAATTCTTTAGTTAGGGACATTTAGTGAGAATAGCTTAGTATTGTTTTCTACATCTGTGAGAAACTATCCAACTGTATTATTTTTATATCTCTGTGGTTGAAACTCTGTTGCTTATTGTATTCAGTATTCTCCTATTTTCCGTTTTATTATTTATCATTAAATATTTTTAATACCTTTCATTGTGGCTGGTTATTTTGAGAATAGTTTTAACACCTTCTTTTAGTAACACTGTGGCCACTCCTGAAAGCCTTGCCACTTTGGTCACACTCTACCATTTGTATTTGTAATAATTCTACACAGTATAATTGGGAACCCTTTGTAAGAGCCTTAAGGTAGCTGACTGGTGGCAGTTTGATTACCTCAGAGTCTGGGCAGAAAGGGGCACAGCTATTAAATCTGTGCCAGCTTTTCCCAGGTGTGTATGTGTGTGTGTAAAACTCAAATATCCAAGTGTGTGTGTCAGTTACTGGGAACAGGGACACAGAGCTCCAAAGAGGTCAGTGTGAAGTTTTGTGTGGGTCTGGAGAGAGAAGGAGAGTCCAGCCCCAGGACTGGAGCATGCTCCCTATGTGCTCTTAAGGGAAATTGTGCTTGGTACAGGGAGCTGCATCTGAAAATACTGTGTGAATCCACCTTTGTGACCATCCCTCACTGGAGTCGGTGGTAAAGATCGAGTCTCTTTGATTGCTGGCTCAGAGCAGGGACCTGTCACACCATCTTTGGGAGGAAACATGTATTAGCTCTATGTAACATATGATTCTTGTGAAAGACCAACTATGACACCCTACAACTAATAGCCTAAAGATTTGGGATTCATTGAGAAGAGGTAATGGCTACCAAGAAAAGCATCTTCCAAGAAGGAAACTTCATCACATCTGACCCAAGCATTTTGAAATGGAGGTGGAACAGTCTGTGAGTCATGAATTTACAGTAACAAGGGGACAAAAGGGCTTTCAAAGGCAGTGGGCAATGTGGAACTTCTTTAAGGAACTTCTTAACAAATCAGTGCTGGGCAGCTGTTGTGTCTTCTACTACATCATGATGTGCAGGAATGCTAGAGATATGCATGTTGACAATGGAATAACAGAGACTCAAGTCAAGCAGGTGTTTAAATTAGGTCAAGGTGAACATTTGAGGCAAGCTGGGATACTTCTGTGACCACTTCCTTAGCAGAATAGATCTGATGAGTAAAAAAGCTTCATGGTAGCTTTCTTAAGATCTAGAAACTAGATGGAAAGTTAAGTGGAAGCAAGAGGTCCAACATGGAACCCAGGGTTTAAGGTGCAGTAAGTCACTGCCAACCAAACTATACTCTTCTTGGCTATCATAATGGGATAAGGAAGAGACCTTGGTATTTCGTGTCTAAATTTCGGGTCTAGGATATATGGCCGAAAATCCATTTGGCCGAAAACACTAATGACAGTGTATATGCCCTGTTCCCCACTGTAGTGCAATCTTGGAGTGAGAATAATAAATTAAGGGGTGTGGGGGGGCGTATCCCCTAACCCAGTTCAGTTTAGTTATGTCTGCCATTATTTAATATTGTCTAGTTGCTAGTCATACTATCAGGAAGTAGTTCTAAACCTAAGTAGGTGGGGGGGCTTCACCCCCTATACCCCCCTACTTTAATATTCTCACTCCGAGATCGCACTACAGTGGGGTACAGAGCATATACACTGTCATTAGTGTTTTCGGCCAAATGGATTTTTGGCCAAATGGATTTTCTGCGATTTGGACCCTATGTCAGAAAGTTTTGGCCAAATGGATTTTCGGCCATATATCCTAGACCCCTAAATTACACATTAAGGTTTGGAATCAGATTTAATGGAGGAAAGGCATATTGCACTCTTTCCTGCAAAGGGTGAAGAAACAGTAGGAAGAAAATAGGGAGACAGAGAGAGAGAAAGAGAGGGACCCTAAACTGTCATCAACACTTGGTCCACGATATGGAGCAGAAAAGGGAGAGGAAGGCATTCTTCTGAGTGGCAAACACAGTGATCATTGAAAGACCCTAATGAGACAGCATTCCCAAATCTTCAGTTCCAGAAGACTGGAAGTATGGCTTAGTGTTTCTACCAGCAAATCTGGTTCTCAGGGATGTGAACAGTCATTAAGATTAATTTTTTGTCAATGGCACAATGACAGGCATGAATTACCTGTTTACAGAGGGGTATGAACATATGCATCCTGACTGTTTATGTAACACACCACAGGCTGGTCATGTGACCTGAGCAGGAGGAGTATGTACCTTTCCCACTAATTTTTCCTGTGCTGTGGAGTAGTCAAAGTAGGGCTACTCAGTCCATTAGGGAAGCTTCTATCTCAGGGGCTGTAGCAAGTTCTGCTATAAGATTGTGCGATTGGTGATAATCTGTCACTGCAAATCTGGCAACAAGGATCTGATACTGGAATAAGTGACACCTCACCAGTCACTGCAAAGTGGCCTTGCTCTTGTAACGACATGGTCCTTGACTGGATTCTGTCTTGGATTTATCATATTACTGCAGATTCAAGATTTACACTGTAGACTTGCTGTTACATGAAAGAAAAGGGAGGACCCCAACAGGCATCACAGAGACCCTCCACCTTGGTCAACCCTGAGGCTTCTTTTTTGGTCCTCAACCAGATCCAAAATAGCCTGCCTAAGCTCATCCTTAAATGAGGATAGCTTCAGCTACATCATCCTGCAGAGGTAGCTGAGCTTGCTCCTTTATCCATGGGATTGATGTATTCAAAATTACAGTAGGATACATGAAAGCCCACTGCAAGAGATGCATGAGAGTTTTAACCAGCTAATCCCTGACTCAGGAACATCTACCAGATTCTCTACTGCCTGATACAACTGGGAACAGAGCTGTGAGACAAAGAGCTGATAAATCTAAACCCCAGTGTACATGATAACAGTCTCTTACTCACTCTGACTTCAAACCCTTGGAGTCGAAATCAGCTAGTAAGGTGGAAAGTTACTGTGTTTTTTTACACCTATCCAGTACCAGTGAGATAATGCTGGAGTCTGCCCTAGTATGGTTAAGGATATCACTCCATTGTGGTGTGAGCCTGATGAAGACACTGATCATCTATTGAGCAACAGATGAAGAAGCCAGACATTTCTACATAATACCTTTGAGGTCAGTCCCTTTGTGTGGGTGCATAAGAGTGCCACAAGCAAATGAAATAAGATTTCATCAGTCAGAATGCTGAGACATTTTCAGCAAAAGATGAGTCACATGGTGGATGGGAACTATAAAGAGGGGAAGTCTCATTGTCCATATCAGAAATGAATCTACAGGCCTTATTGAGTTTCCTTTCCAGAACACAAAGTGAAAGGCTAGATCTGCCCTGACCTTGTTGTAGGACAGATACACATACCATCAAGTGTGCAATAGAAAAGCAGTGAATGTTGGATGGCAGGAAGCAGCACCTAGAGACGTGTTTACCAGAAGTGGTGCTAGGGCTGGAAAAGCCTGCACGAAGTCTGACAGTGACATAACACCATGTTCCATGAAGATGTAGTCATACACCAGTAATGACACGTTCCAGCAGATGCTGAACACAAAGTCTGACAGTGACATAACACAATGTTCCATGAAGATGTAGTCATACACCAGTAATGACACGTTCCAGCAGATGCTGAACATGAAGTCTGACAGTGACATAACACAATGTTCCATGAAGATGTAGTCATACACCAATAATGACAGGTTCCAGCAGATGCTGAACACAAAGTCTGACAGTGACATAACACAGTGTTCCATGAAGATGTAGTCATACACCAGTAATGACATGTTCCAGCAGATGCTGAACACAAAGTCTGACAGTGACATAACACAATGTTCCATGAAGATGTAGTCATACACCAGTAATGACATGTTCCAGCAGATGCTGAACACAAAGTCTGACAGTGACATAAAACCATGTTCCATGAAGATGTAGTCATACACCAGTAATGACATGTTCCAGCAGATGCTGAACATGAAGTCTGACAGTGACATAACACCATGTTCCATGAAGATGTAGTCATACACCAGTAATGACAGGTTCCAGCAGATGCTGAACACGAAGTCTGACAGTGACATAACACAATGTTCCATGAAGATGTAGTCATACACCAGTAATGACACGTTCCAGCAGATGCTGAACACGAAGTCTGACAGTGACATAACACAGTGTTCCATGAAGATGTAGTCATACACCAGTAATGACATGTTCCAGCAGATGCTGAACACGAAGTCTGACAGTGACATAACACCATGTTCCATGAAGATGTAGTCATACACCAGTAATGACACGTTCCAGCAGATGCTGAACATGAAGTCTGACAGTGACATAACACCATGTTCCATGAAGATGTAGTCATACACCAGTAATGACATGTTCCAGCAGATGCTGAACACGAAGTCTGACAGTGACATAACACCATGTTCCATGAAGATGTAGTCATACACCAGTAATGACATGTTCCAGCAGATGATGAACACGAAGTCTGACAGTGACATAACACCATGTTCCATGAAGATGTAGTCATACACCAGTAATGACACGTTCCAGCAGATGCTGAACATGAAGTCTGACAGTGACATAACACAATGTTCCATGAAGATGTAGTCATACACCAGTAATGACACGTTCCAGCAGATGCTGAACATGAAGTCTGACAGTGACATAACACAATGTTCCATGAAGATGTAGTCATACACCAATAATGACAGGTTCCAGCAGATGCTGAACACGAAGTCTGACAGTGACATAACACCATGTTCCATGAAGATGTAGTCATACACCAGTAATGACACGTTCCAGCAGATGCTGAACATGAAGTCTGACAGTGACATAACACAATGTTCCATGAAGATGTAGTCATACACCAGTAATGACATGTTCCAGCAGATGCTGAACACGAAGTCTGACAGTGACATAACACCATGTTCCATGAAGATGTAGTCATACACCAGTAATGACATGTTCCAGCAGATGATGAACACGAAGTCTGACAGTGACATAACACCATGTTCCATGAAGATGTAGTCATACACCAGTAATGACACGTTCCAGCAGATGCTGAACATGAAGTCTGACAGTGACATAACACCATGTTCCATGAAGATGTAGTCATACACCAGTAATGACACGTTCCAGCAGATGCTGAACATGAAGTCTGACAGTGACATAACACAATGTTCCATGAAGATGTAGTCATACACCAGTAATGACACGTTCCAGCAGATGCTGAACACGAAGTCTGACAGTGACATAACACAGTGTTCCATGAAGATGTAGTCATACACCAGTAATGACACGTTCCAGCAGATGCTGAACATGAAGTCTGACAGTGACATAACACCATGTTCCATGAAGATGTAGTCATACACCAGTAATGACAGGTTCCAGCAGATGCTGAACACGAAGTCTGACAGTGACATAACACAATGTTCCATGAAGATGTAGTCATACACCAGTAATGACACGTTCCAGCAGATGCTGAACATGAAGTCTGACAGTGACATAACACCATGTTCCATGAAGATGTAGTCATACACCAGTAATGACACATTCCAGCAGATGCTGAACAGCTGCTGTTCATTCATTTTTTAGGTTTGTCCTGCAGGCCCTAGAATAGTAGAACTCAGGACCCCCCACCCCCAAGTTGGTCCTGCTAGTCCTGTTGGACTTATTGAAGGGGATGCTGAGAAGAAGGGTCCTTGGTCTTGAGTGTTATCACTAACTCTGTTCCAGAGATTTGAGAGAATGCTCCATGGGTGCAGGCAGAGTGCAAAAACATTCTGGCACTTGAGAGTGGAAGAAGTTGCAACCACTGAGGTGGTTACTGGTATGCATCTCTCTCTCTCTCTCTCTCTATCTCTCTCTCTCTCAGACATCTTGTTATTAATGATTAACAAGCATGAGCTTGACCCTTCATTAGCTGAGGAGAAGCTGATAACATGCAAAACCACTTCAAAGGTGAAGTTACCTAGAAGATGGTGTAAACGCTATGCAGCCTTCTGTGCCTTCTCCCTCTGTTAATGCATTGGTGCCAATCTGGGAGACATGTGATGGGCCTATTTTCTGGTCCATGTACTAGGCACCCTTAAATGACATTATTTTGTGTGAGGTCAGAGGTACCTCTAACTTCTCCGTCTTCCTTCACCAAGTGGTTTGGTTGAAATGCTGGCATTTACAGCAGAATGTGACTTCATGGTCCTTGTCAATACAAAATAGACATTGCAGTGTAGATTCTGGCTTGTGATCTAGCAGTTGCAGGAATACTTAAAAGGCTTTAACGTCTTAGGCATCAAACAAGAAAGCTGACTATGGTAAACATAAGGACTGAAATCTAAACTATGCAAGTGACAGGAAAGAAACAAGTAGTGGAGGAGTTTGGTATGCATGTGTAGTTCCATGAGTGATGTGTCTGCCAACAGTGCAGGAGTTGTGCATGTTGTCAGGTGCTGGGATGAGAGAAAAAACAGTTAATCTGAGGACAGCAGTAGTGGAGATCTTAATGCCAACCCTTTAAAAAAGGCTATAAAAATTCGACTTGCTGCTCCTCCCTATTCTCAAATGTTTAGTGCATTTGTAATGATGACTACACGCGTCTTTTAAATGTTGATATGTTGGTATAATTCTATGGCTTGGTGGCTTTCGTATTTAGGCAAAGCATAAGAGAGTCATTATGAACATAGACTATCTGACCAAACAGAATAGATATAATAATAATTTAACTAGGTAGACCACTAGACACATAGTCTCTTTTTAGGGGCAACCCAAGAACAATGTCTAGTTAAAATGTCACACAGTAGGCTGAGGGAATGAAACCCTATACCACAGGAACTACAGCTCACAAATTTAACCATCTGTGCCAACTGCCAGACACAGATGATGATACTGAAGCCTAGCTTTTTACATTTAAAAGATATGATTAAGCCAAGGATTCTGCTTGAGTTGGACTATCTTGGGTGGATCTAAAATATCCTACAGCACCTATCGAAAAAAGAAGCAGTCCTTTATTTAACACAACATAAAAACATTATTTATATATTTCCAAAATACATATTTATTGGCACATACATATATATACGTTTCGATTTTTTACTATTTATCATTCTTCTTTGTATAACATCCTCATTGCTATTCTTGAATAACTGACCCCCACTCCTTCTTCTACAACCATAAACTGATTTTCTGCAATATATTTGCCAAAATCCATTTTCCATTAAACAAAATTTCATCCAGTATTTCATTCCACATAACATAAAGTCTTATATGTCCTTCTTGCATATTCTTTCTCCTTATTCTTATAATATCCATACATAATCATATTCATACCTATATTGTTTATGTCATTAACATTCCCAAATAAATTGTATGTACGCATTTTTCCCAGAGTTTCACCACTCTTTTACATTTCAAAAAAAAAATCTGTTGTCTCTCCCTCCCAACAAAATAAACACATTCCTTCAACTTATTTTTATAAGACATATTCCTCTTTACTGATAACTTATTTATTACCAGTCTCCATAGGAAATCCTGACACCCCATTATCTTGGTGCAACTGTTTTCCTTACTTTAATGGCTTAATCACTTACTCTGGTAAATTTTCCCATAGATGTTTAGAATATTGCTTCATCGTATTCTTCTATCTTTCTCTATATCATCAATTTTTATTTTCCAAGTTAGTATTTTTTTTTTTACTTTATAACTTTTAATTTCTTCATTTGCATATTCTTTTTCTCCTTTTCTTATTTTCATCATCTCTCAGAACTTTTTGTACTTACATTTAAACATTCTCATTATTAATTTTCCATTCTCCATTTTTACCTCTTTAGTAGTTTATACAAGTTTAAAAAAACAAAGCAAACAGCTGGATTTAGTAACTCCACTTGAAACCCATATGAAAGAAAAAAACAATATGCTATTCTTTCCATTAATACAAATTCACCAATAAACATTTTTCCTGAATGCTAATCTGTACATCCTCCACAGAAGACATATTTCTTATATTTCTTTTATCAACCCCCTTCCATTGAATTATAACTACATCATTTTACTCAAGGTTTATCTCTATCAACGATACTTCATTCATTAAAATGTGCACATATCCAATTTTTATCAAATCATCCAACTCCTTAATTTTATCCTTATTGAAGGTCATTTTTATTTCCTTTAAATGTCCATTAAGAGAAACCACCACTACCGCTCATCCATATTTTGCTGTTAGCAACTACATCTACAACATCTGCGTATGGCAAAAATACTGGTATCACCATCTGCTAACTCCAAACCTTCCACTAATACAAAATAATAATTTTCAGATCCCCCCTTCTATAGATCCATTGCTGTTTGCTCCACACAACTAATTTACCACATTTTATCAATTCCTGTGCATTTTTTACATCTTTCCCTTTCTTTTTACATTTCTCCTTAAATCACAATTAAAGTCCTCTGCAATTATAATTTTCATGTTAACCCCTACAGTCTAATATTTGATAAAACAGATTCTCTCTTTCCTTGCTAGTTATATATTCATATAGGTTCATAGGTTCATGTATGAATATTAGGATAACTGCCCTGAAAGGAAATTTTAAGCCTAGCCAGTAAAATGAGGTATGGATTTAATTCTGTACATTGTGTCTATGAGATGAAGACCTCAACCATTATGCCAAACCCACCCAGATTATATCATCCTGATGGGATTTATATACACAATCCCTGGTTTAGAAGGCCTGTGCTTATTCGTTAGGCCACTGGGGCCTGATTTATATAATGCTGTAATTCTACACACTTGTTCTGTCTACTTCACATTCACAACAGTTACCCTTCCCATCATTACCCATGTTACATCTAGTATTTTCACTGTGTTTACACTGTAGCCACTCCAGAACCACATTTATTTCCTAAAGTTCTGTATTATATTTCCACCCCACAATTTTTCTGTTTACAGTCTTTCTTCACTTGTCAGGAAACTTACATCCTCTAACAGAATAACATTCAAGTCATATTTAGCATACCATAACAGTGTCCTTCTCCTTTTTTACAGTGCTAATAATACTGTTCGCATTTACTGAAACTGTTCTAAAATTGCTGCTTTTCCTTCTTTTTACATTTAGGGGAAATATTTTTTTTTTATTTTTGTTTACATATTTTTACTCTTTCCCCAATTGAAAAATGCTCCCTATGTTTATGTACAAATAATTCTTGCTCCTCAAACAGATTTTTCACTTGGTAGAACTTAAAAAAAAATATTAACCTCAATCCCTTCTCCTGACCTCTCTTCTTGCATGCATGCTCTCTTTCCATTTTTTCCTCCATATTTTTTCTTCTTCTTCTACAGTTTCTTCTTCACCTAGTTCACCCCTCTCCCCCAGCTTCTTCTTGTCCATCCTCATGTATGCTTTCTTCTCTTTCCCCTTATTTTTCATTACTTATTGTTTGCTCTTAATCTATCAAAAAGTGTCCCTGTTTTACATGATTTGCATTCAGAAACACCCCTTCTTGCTGTGTGTCCCTTTCTTCCCACACTGATTACATTATACCTTGTTACAATCATTAGTTAAATGAGAAATGTCTCTACAAAAAAACATGATTTAGGCTGGTCAGCATGTCTTAATGCCCCACTTTAACCAGCCATAAACATAACACTTGACAAGTGTTCCACCATGTTTTTTTCACATTTCAAAACAACTTCCAGTTTCCACCCTGCATTCTTTAATTTTTTTTTTTCATCTCTAGCTTTCACAGTATTATCAATAGTTTCACACAAACCCTGCATGCATTTTTTAACATTCCCTTCATCAGCTTTTAACTACAAAGTAACATTTTTAACATTTAAGTTACTACCAGAAAAATAATTGTTCCACGGATAAAGGCCCTTCTTTTGTTACACGATATCAGAAATGTCATCATCAGTCCATCTGTTTCAAATGTTCAGTCACAAAAAGTCTCAGTCCCAATACGTATAAAAGATCAAATTTATTGAGTTTTAAAACCCAAAATATGTACCAAATTGTCCTGTACATAATATCTGTCTATTGCAGTGTAATGTTTTGTTTTTATTCTCACTGCTGGCCTTCTCTTCTTTTTAAAAACAGTTTTACTTAGAGTTTATTGCTGCTGTCCTTTTGTGCCTGCTGACACTGCTGCATGTATTTTAGTTACTGCATTATCTGTTACCACAAAACCAGACATCTTCTCAGTTTGTTGCTGCTTTCCTCTTTAACTTTCTGTCACTGCTGCATAAGTTTTAACTACTGCATTCTCTGCTGCCACATCATCTGGGTCCTTTTCCACATTACCATCCTCAGCACTTCTGAAAACGTTTTCTGCCATCTCACCAATGAAACAGTACAACTGTTAACTGGATCCTGCTTTGGACAAGTTGGTGAAGTTTTCAGATACGTTGCTGTTAACTGGATAATGTCCTTTACACTGGTAGCTTGAAGAGTCTGAAGCTCTTTGAGATTTTACTGTAGATTTTCTGAAGTGATGTTAAAAATGAACACTGCTACTCTGTAAAATACACGTGATGGACAGCTGTAGATTTGCAAGACTGCTATGGGGTTTTGGACTTACTTTAACTCCAGTTGTGTCAATGGTGACTCACTGTTGTAAGAATCTGGATAAGATATTCAGTCATTAGTTTCAATGGTAAAGTGACAGAATTATTTGTAACAGATTTATCAAGGTAAGTTATCTAAAAATAAGTAGTAATATATATTCAATATACTCGAAGCATGACAAATCAGGCTTAATGTGTTAATTTGTTACAGAATGCAGTGCACATTACATAATAATTATTGTAGATTAGACAAAAAGTTAAAAAGACACTGACAGGATATGAAATGGTATAGATCTGAAATGCAGAAAGCACAGATTTTAGTAAATGTAGTTCTATTACAGCACATAGATATTTTACAGGATATTTGACACAAATTTAAATGGCAGACGTACTACAGAACATAAAAATTAGAACGGTAAATGGACAGGATTATTAGTAACAAATCTAGTTTAAGATTTACAGAAACAAGTTAATACAGTATATGGTAATTATACTTCAACAGACATATATTATAGGTGTAAAAAGAGAGTTTCCAAATTGCTACATGAGATACTTAATACCAGTTAAAACACATTAAAGACTTGCCCAATAGTTAAGACTGAGACATCAAAAGATTTTCACATAATTAATAGATATATAATGCTCAAGTGACACATAGTGGTCAAAATTAAAATTGCAAGTTTAATTACCAGATAAGGATGAATTAATTTTTAGTTGTTATATTAGTTCTAGTAATCAGTACAGTAATCTTTGCAGACTATATTAATCAGTTTATAAAGTAATTACAGAAGTAAATCCCAGTTCAGTAATCTTAGAGACAATTGTTATATTTTAATAAAACCACCATAAATGCAGTTAGTTAAATAGACCTTGCACTGACCCAATAATGTACAGTCAGGCCTGTGTTTTCATTTTATATTTCATATTTTAAAGTAACTACAAAAATAGATCCCTGTTTAGGAGTCTAAGGGGGAATTGTAAGAGTAGACTTCACTTAAATATAGTTTGCTAGACATAATACAATTTTCTCCTTGTACAGAACTAGAAATGCAGTCATATTAAAACAGATGTATACAGTCAAAATGCAGTTTCATAGAAAGAAATGCTTCAGAAACTTTCAATCAATAATACTGTTAAGAACAAAATGAGCTAACAGAATATGCAGTATATTAAGTACAAACAGGCTTGAAAACCAAGGTTAAAAAGGCATGTAAAACTTGTAGGAAATTTACAGGATTTTATTATTAGGAAAGATATTTCAGACACAGAAGGAAGTCAGTTAATTCAGGCTGATATGCAGAAAGTCATTGCAGTGCAGTGTACAGAAGTTTGGTACAGACACTCGAGAGTTAGTGCAGACGTCAGGTCAAATACCCAGCGTTCTAGAATATTAATTATATTATTCAGGAGGAAAGAAATAATTCTGAGTATAATGAGTTCAAAAGCTACATATATTTTAATTCAATCTATTTCAGTTTATCAGCACTGTTATTGGAGACATTAAGTTCTGACATTCTGAGTACAGAATTTATAGACAATTTAATAAGTGCAGAAGCTACAGACATTATAATTTGTCCTGTTTCAGTTTATCAGCACTGTTGTTTGAGACAGTAAGATTTGATTCAGATATTGCTGACAGCTACCTCCACTGTACACAATGAAACATTCTTAAGTGTAGTACAGTGTATGTAGACTTTTATTCTGAAAGGTAGAAGATTCCACATATAAAGAAGAGACTGGCACCTGTTCAGCACAGTTCTGGGTAATTAACAGATACGGACATTAATTCCAGCCCCATTCCAGTTTCTTCCAGTTATTTCCAGTTTATTCCAGTATTCTACAGTCCTTTCAGTTCTTACAATTCTGCTCAATTATTTTTAACAGAACATCACCTGCAAGCCTTCCTAATGCCAGTTCTGTTATCTGCACCACTTCAACAGACTTGCTGACTTTCTTCTCCATGGAGACGGCTAAACCCTGCTCATTTGTAACAATCGTCACACAGTAATTTGTGTCTGCATTTTGAAGCTCCATATCGAAAACTCTTTTCCTGCAAATTCTCACTTTCCACCTCCCAGCTCTCCATAGCGTTTCCTCCTTCTCCGTGATGCTCTTCCCTTAGGCCTCTTCCTTGCTGCTGCAGGGGCCCTCTGATGCCATCTAGCAGCTCCAAATAGTACAAGACGTTCCCCATTGGTTGGCAAATTTCCCCAAGTTTTATAAATACCTCCTCAGGTCTCCACGTGATACTAACCTGGTGGGACTAACTCAGTCAACAAAAGATAAATAAAAATAAAATATACCACACCAGATAATTGGGCTCAGGCTGATTGGGCAAAGATCCTGTCTTCTTAACTTACAGGGAAACCACTCAAGGCATATATGAACATGGAAGGTGCTGACTGTTTTGACTATCAAATACTAAAAAACAGAAACCTAGCTAGAGCTGGTGTGGGTGTGTCCTCCCAAAACATCAAGCAACGGAATTTCATAAATGAACATTTAATTCAAGTAAAACCATAAAATCTCAAACATCTGATTTAGAGCGCATTTTAAACTTCTGATAAGAACCAGAAGTGACCAGCAAAAGTAAAATGATAGACATTATAGTAGTTGATAAATTCAATAGGGCATTTCCAAGTAATTTACATAAATGGGCTTTTCAGAGTGACCTTAAGGATACTAATACATTGGTTGTACTAATTGAAAGGTTACTAGATAATGAAGAACTGTTTAAAACTGAACAATCTCAGGTGATAACTAAAAATCAGATATCAATGTGAAGAAAAAAAACGTTCAGGAACAGAAACAGAATGTATTAAATATGGGAAGAGGGAACAAACCATTAAACACCATTTATCTAGTAATGTGAATGTTGTACCTAACAAAATGTGATTTCTAGACAACATTTTAATAACGAAAATGTACCAATGGGATGTGCTAAAGTGTGAGAATATTACAGTCAGCATATTGTGTCTTTACCACTATCAAGTTAGCCAGTACATTGTGGGCGCACTCTACACTAACATCAGAGACTTAACCAATACTAATTTCATGAACTTCAATCATACCTTGACTCAGGAACCCAAAACATTTGGAGAAATTAGAGAGTAACTATATATCTGTAGACACAAAACAAATAAAATGATGGTGGAAGTAATATACATCCATTGAGAAAGGAAGAAGAATCCTATAACACATTTACATTCAGTACCAAATCCAACACACAATGTCATAATTGCCCAGGACTTCACAGCATTGTGGAAATTATGTGGGAGGATTACGGATACTCTGTGCCTGAATATATCCAGTAGAAAAAATGGGAGCCGCATCCTGACACACTTAAAAATACAAAATCTTGGTTTGTTTGTGTTTGTGTCGTTCGGCTTTTCCTGGTTAGGGGTTGCCACAGCGGAACTCCGGTCTGCTAATGATTGGTAGTTGATTTTTACATGCCGAGTTACCAGCCCTGACGCACAACCTTCAACGAATGTACGCCCATTCACGCATGTCTCCACGCAGAAGACGCTCTAGCTGAGAATCAAACCGGACAGCGTCTTACTGTGAGGTGACAACGTTACCGCAGCACCACCACCGTGGAATAAAAATACAAAATCTTGGTAAGAAGTAAATAACACTTAGAAACTTCAACGGCAGCTAACATTTGGCACTGGCTGGGAGGGATAGAGGGACTTGTACGAAATCAGAAACCCATCTGTGAGTCTTACCAGAAAAGCCCAGTTATTTAGTTAGTGAAGGAAATCAGTGCAGAAACTGAAAGTGAAGAACTCTTATTGCATGATACACAAGCTTGTCAGAAGATACCAGCCATTAAGGTAATGCAGGATGTTTACATGACGGCAGTGAGGGAGAGGCCCATAGTCATAAATTTCTAAGAGAAGAACCTGAACAGAGTCCTAGGCTTCTCTCTATTATCAAACAGAGGGGGTAGTCAGAAACAGGACTCAAAGTTTTGAATACTTAAAAAGAGATACATCACTGAAGAAAAAGTAAAGGATCTGCCAAAACCAAAACCAGAAGAAAATCACTAACATGAGCTGCATTTTGTAGAAGGAACATGAGACTTAGAAACCTCTACACCTATATTTGTAGCTGAAAAGGCTACAACATGTACTTTACATCAATGTATTGAAGAAAGTGTTTCTGGCCTGGAAGATTTGCAGATGAGCAATGATATTTTTAAGAAACATGGTGGGAGGACAGTCATTAAGCAGCATTAGAGAAAATATAGCCGGAGCAGATAGAAACAGATAAGCGGATTGACCCCATTCTGTATTTATATTTTGAAATGAAGAATGGCTTGCTGTACAGGGCAAACTAAAGCAAAGAAGAAATTAGTGCCTCGACTATTAGTTCCAAAATCTTTTACAATGTTTGTGATGAAACTGAGAGACATTTTAGAATGACGCTTAGGGTTGGACAAAAGCAAAGCTAAAATTTCAGCTGGATTTTATTGGCCCGGTGAAATGAAAGACACTGGGAAGTCTTCAGTTTGCCCACAATATCAAACAATGGGAATGCATCCTGGGTTAAGAATGTCACTGATACCTATGCATATTATTGTAGTCCTGTTTGGGTGGATAGCCATGGATTTTATAGATTCATTAGTAAAGTCTAGAGTCTAGTAATGGTTGCCAGTGCAGTCTACATATTACAGACTATGCCATTTCCACAACTCTTTGTTGACTGAGAAATAGGTAGTTGGATGAGTAATTTATGGAGGGTTTTACAAACCTTCCTGCATCTCAAATTGTATACAAGCCATCTCCTAACTCTGAGACACTCTTCCACAAAGAAATAATTTGCCCAAAGCTAAATGTTATGTCTCAGGTCTAATATCATTCACATCTTGGATTTAGGATTTAGTAGAAATGATCAAGGGTAACATATCTGTTACTCTGCAAGCATGTAGCAGTTGTATACAGCTGAGCTGCCTTTGAAGATGGGCCTGTTTTTTTTGCTTGTTTTTCTTTGTTTTATCCTCTTTCGATCGACTGTCAGTGAGGCCAGTGAAAGAATCTATATCATTTCACCCAGCTGCAAGTTCATTAAACAACTTAGAAAAATGAAGCCATCAAAACTTCTCAAACCTAGAAAATATAGATATATAGATATGAGTGTAATGTTGTAGATTGACTAATAATTCGGTTGACAGATTTTTTTTTCTGTTTCACATTCCTTCAAATGATCATTGGAGGATTTGTGCTATCATCGACTTGTTCAGCTTGAATACAGCACACGGGTGAAGTTTGCTCTTTTTTTCCCTCAAAGCTTTTTTTTTTTTTATCCCTTATAACTGCCAACCATCAAGTGACTGCCATTGCTGTCCATTTGTTTCCTTCTGAGGCAGGAGCTGCATGGTCCATATGTACCCCCTGTGTCTAGAATGACTGAAGCCCATTTGTTCCTCAAAGGCATAGCTATCATACAGGCAGTTATGAGGGGAGTTTGTAGTATGGCCGTAACTTCTCCTCTTGGTGATGGCATGACCAAATTGGTCACTGCAAGGACAATCCTACGCGTCTTTCTGGGGGCATGCATGGTCTCACACTTGTTCTTTCCAATGGCAACAATCACTGGGTTGTGTTGTGATATCTACCCCTCCTCCTGCCCTGTGGGTTGTTTCAGACATGACATATTTCACCTTAGCCCCAGAGCAACAAATCCCATAGGCTGCCAACCACCAAAATCTTTCTCACCCTCCACACAGGTTCACAGACAGAATTCTTGCTTCTCTCACCCCACCTCCCTGGATCTTCCAGATCCAGAGACATTAACTGATCTCAGGCCGTCTGGGTTGCAGTCAGGGCTTATCCCTCTGTGCTCTATGTCACAGAGCTAAGACAGGAGTTAGCCCTTTGGTCATGGCTGTGAGACCATGGAGTTAAGCCTCTTGATTGGAAGGAGTAGATGGCAGTGCATCCCCCTTGTTGGGAGAAGCAGTGTTTGCAGATATGTTTCTGGCTTTTTTCTGTGTTCTTATACTGATAACAAATACAAGGATAACATGTTTATGATTAGGTTTGCTGCTGTTGGACTGTGGGTAAATTCTTGCATAGGTAATGCTGTATATTTGACTATCTGAATGTCCATTGTTGTGGCAATTTGGATTACTGCCCTTGCTCTAAGATAAAGAGATTTTGGAGGTAACGTATTAGTGCAGATCAGCAGACACCCACCCTGAAAAAAATGATTTAATTTCATTACAGTGAATTTCAAGATTCACTGTAATTCTGTGCCATTTGCAATTTATTTTTAATTTTTGCAGGGCTCATAGTTACAGGTCCCATGTTTTCAATAGGAAGCCATTGAATTTTATAATACTCTACTGACATAAAGTTGTGTTAACCAAGTAAATGTCAGGAAGTCAGAGACTTCTTTACAGGAGAGACACCATATGAGAAAGGGTCCATAATACAAACATAGAGATGACTTGTAGATACGATGAATTGGGGGAAGGAATCAGTGTAGCAGCAAAAACCTCACTAAGCACAGGAAGATGCTACAGTCTCCACCCATGTGACATCAGCAGACCAGGAGGACTGAATTCTGGAGCCTACAGCAGCAGTGTTAAGCACTGCACCAGAGTGTGGCCCTGGTGTAACGACACTACACTTCTGTGAATAAAGGCAGCTTTGTGTTTACCAAGCCTTTCTTATTATAGCTGATTGCTCAGAATATGTGTCATTTCCAAATAATGTATTTTGATGCGTTCTGATAATCACATGTGAACAGACTTCAGCATCTGGGACAAACCTCAGTGGTAAACATACCATAGCTATGAATGTTAAACAAAAGATGGATAATATAGTTAACCTGACTTTCTCTGAAGTATATTTTATAGATTTTGCATATTTTTTTATTTATTTTGTCTGTTACAGAACTGGTGTAAAGTAAGGATTTGAAAGGAGGCATTATCACACTCAAAGAAGCAGGAAGGTTGAATTTGGTTTCTGCTAAGTGTAGTGCAGGAGATGGTTTGTTCCAAATTTAAACTGCGCAGGCCATTAGTGCTACTTTTAAGGACAGGGTGAGGGCTGTTAAGATGAGGGCAATAGAATCACAAGGCCATAGTAACACAACAGCTATGCTGTCAGCTCATACATAACTTTAGAGAGCAGAAAAAAATGATAGAGAAAAAATGTAAAGGGACATCTGGACGAGCAACATTGTTGGAACATGATGCATATTAGAAAATATGAAATGCATACATTCTGAAATTAAAAACACTAATCCAAGAAACAAGAAATAAAAATGTGTGTAGAACGTGAAAACAAAGTGGGAAATGACAAACAAAATACAGTGGCATGCTAGGTGATGCATTTTTTATATATTTCCAAACAATAATTTGATAATAAAATGATGGGAGAAAAAATAATGTGCAAACAACTCGTGTGCAGTTTTCTACATTTCAGCTAACAGCTTAGTGTGATGTACAACCAATATATCTAAAGATCATGTACACAGCTTCTGGGTTAACTCTTCGTTTATATAACTAGAACTCAAATTTCACATGTAGCATGAAAAAAAACAAAAAACAAATAGCTGCTTGATTCAAAGCGACTGAGTTAAATAACGATTCTTTGTAGATGACCCTGCCTCTTTCAGTCGTCTTCATGGCGAGATAATGAAGCAACACAACATCCTTCAAGTTTGGCGGATCGGGGTGGGCAGGTAAACCAACTGCTTTCAGAAACAGAGATCAAGTGTGGTGTTAACCAGGAAGATAGAGGCCAGCATAATGTCAGGAGACTGACTACTGCTGTCAGCAAGACCAAGGCTGGTGAAATGTGAGGCAGGGACATTAAGAAAAAGACAGCATAGCTGATGGGGAACAGGAAGGAGGCAGTATCAGTAATTATAGTATTGGAACTACATTAAGATAAGCCATGCATCTCTAAGTTTAACTTCCAGCCTAAGTGATAGCAGAGTAAACTTCTACCAGATATAACAGTGTCATTCCTCTAAGTGCTGTCCTACAAGGTAAGGATCTAGGGCCTAGAAACAAGGGGATCACGTGTCACCACTCAATAAAAGGTAGGTGGGTGCAAGGAATGAAATAATTACAAGAAAGCAGTTCAGTCAGCTGCCAACGTATGCATGCATTAAGCAGCACTGTAACGAGATAAAACAAAGGAAAACTAGATAAAACAAAGGAAAAGACAGGAAATAAGGAAGGAAGAATAAAGGCAACAGAATGCTAAGTTGTCTTCTTTCTGTTTTTTTTTTTCTCTTTTCACAGCCTGAGAAGCTTGGTGACATTTGCTGTTCCCTACGCTATGTTCCTACAGCTGGGAAGCTCACTGTGTGTATTCTGGAAGCAAAGAACTTAAAAAAGATGGATGTCGGTGGCCTGTCTGGTAAGACTGTCTTTCCTAGTGATTAACATGCGCTGCATTCTTAAAAAACAAATGCACTAAAAATAATATAGATCAAAATATGTTTCAAGCAGTCACCTGTTTCCTGCATTCAACTGTCTGCATTCTAGTTTAGCCTTATACTCAGTGACAGGCTTATGTGGTGCAGCTTAAGACTCAGTGTACAAGACTTGCTGTTGTTACCTCCCACTATTATCCACGAGCCAAAGCAAGCCTTGAATTAACCCCATTGTGTCAATGTACAGGCCTCTTCACCCCACTAAATGCCTCCTTGAATTAACCCTATTGTGTCAGTGTGTAGGCCTCTTCACCCCACTAAATGCCTCTTGTACACTGAGGCGGTAGAGTGTGAAGTGTATGCAACAAACCAGCACCTTGGGCCCTTGTTTCTCAGCGCTCAGTATACAGGACACAATCACATGAACTCATGCCCACAACACTTGCACTGTGGTTGCCTTACCAGCAGTGACACAGTACCTCCGCCCCCTCACTATCTCCAGCTGTTTGCTGAACAAGTGCTTTCCATGCTCTGAGAAACAGTTACATCTCTCCCTCATTGGTCTTCTGATGAGTCTTCCTGATTCCTGAATGTGGGGTGCTACTGGCAGGATTAACACTGCATCTGGGTGTCAGTGGGTGGTACCCTGCAGCTAGTTCTGGGCTTATAGGATCCCCAGTCTCCCTCTTTTAAGGGCTACTCCTGATATGTATGTAAGGTATCTTTTCCAAAAGACAAATCATTCAGGAGAAAAATGTCAAAAAATCACTGGCTATCAAACCTGGGTTATGACTCACAGTACCTAACAGAGATCACTGACTGTCAAACCCGGGTTATTACTAACATACCTAACAGAGATCACTGGCTATCAAACCCGGGTTATGACTCACAGTACCTAACAGAGATCACTGACTGTCAAACCCGGGTTATTACTCACAGTACCTAACAGAGATCACCGGCTATCAAACCTGGGTTATGACTCACAGTACCTAACAGAAATCACTGACTGTCAAACCTGGGTTATTACTCACAGTACCTAACAGAGATCACTGGCCATCAAATCCAGGTTATTACTCACAGTACCTAACAGAGATCACTGGCTATCAAACCTGGGTTATTACTCACAGTACCTAACAGAGATCACTGACTGTCAAACCCGGGTTATTACTCACAGTACCTAACAGAGATCACTGACTGTCAAACCCGGGTTATTACTCACAGTACCTAACAGAGATCACTGACTGTCAAACCCGGGTTATTACTCACAGTACCTAACAGAGATCACTGACTGTCAAACCCGGGTTATTACTCACAGTACCTAACAGAGATCACTGGCTATCAAACCTGGGTTATTACTCACAGTACCTAACAGAGATCACTGGCCATCAAACCCAGGTTATTACTAACATACCTAACAGAGATCACTGGCTATCAAACCCGGGTTATTACTCACAGTACCTAACAGAGATCACTGGCTATCAAACCCGGGTTATTACTCACAGTACCTAACAGAGATCACTGACTATCAAACCTGGGTTATTACTCACAGTACCTAACAGAGATCACTGGCCATCAAACCCAGTTTATTACTAACATACCTAACAGAGATCACTGGCTATCAAACCCGGGTTATTACTCACAGTACCTAACAGAGATCACTGACTGTCAAACCCGGGTTATTACTCACAGTACCTAACAGAGATCACTGGCTATCAAACCTGGGTTATTACTCACAGTACCTAACAGAGATCACTGGCCATCAAACCCGGGTTATTACTCACAGTAGAGATCACTAGCTATCAAACCCGGGTTATTACTCACAGTACCTAACAGAGATCACTGACTGTCAAACCCGGGTTATTACTAACATGCCTAACAGAGATCACTAGCTATCAAACCCGGGTTATTACTCACAGCACCTATCAAGCAAAAAGTTATAAGAAAGATGAAGAAGGTCTACTCTTCAGTTTGTTAATAGAAAAATCACTCCCAGAATTTACAAACAGTTTATTTTGTCACTAAAATAGAACTGACTATATTGTTTAATACAATCCAACTGACTCTCGTTTGATAAAAGCGTCCCTGAATTAACGGATCATTGTTATTTTCTTTCTTATAGATCCGTATGTGAAGATCCATCTCATACAAAATGGCAAAAAGTTGAAGAAGAAGAAGACGACGGTTAAGAAGAAGACACTGAACCCTTACTTCAATGAATCCTTCAGTTTTGAGATACCTTTTGAACAGATGCAGGTAGGAAAACAGCGGTATAATTTCCAGTCCTTTCTGTTAGCCCTTCTCTCTGGCTCTATGCCAGCACCACATAGATCTGGGTACATTTCTGAGACGTGGCACTAGTCATGTGTGTCAACTGATGTAGAGCAGACAGCTAACTGGCCATCCCCATCACATCTGTATCCTGGCCTCCTTGTCTTTGATAGCTCATCACCATGGCATATTTTCCAGTGAACACCACTCCACAACCGGGTTCAAACCATGTAAGGAGATGGGAACTACTGCTCCATCAACACTGGGATGACCCTTTTTCTTGTACATTCTCAGTCTTTTAAGTGACTCTTTTGCAAGGATGACTGTGTCAGTACAGGGACTGCAAACTTTTCTCAGCAGTCCAAGACTTGGGTATTGCTGAATTAATAGATAAGTACGAATGCAGTTCAGTGAAGGAGACACAGATGCCAGGAGCTATGAAATGTGCAGCATCTTGTGAGGAAGAAAGTGGCACAACTCAACTTCAGAAGTAATTTATGTATTGTAAAGGCAACATATGAAGGGATTTTGGTCAGCTCACAGGATGTAGAACTTCTTTCAGGCAGTAGTAAAACCTCAATAAAGCAAGTTATAATTGCATGCATTATGAGCATATGGCATCCTTTCGTAGCCAGACAAGTGATGAAAAGTAAGTTCTCCAACAGACAAGTTCTGAACACCACTTTCAGCAATTATTAACGTTGCACTTTTTCCCACTGTTGAGTGATTATGGAGTTAGTATATGTAAGTCATGGGGTGTGGAGGTCTTACCCATATGGGGGTTGCAGGTGGGTTAACTCCTGCAAAACATGCTTATTTTTTGATTCACTGAAAATTATTTTTAGTTACATGTTTTTGCAGAATTGTCCTTCAGAAAAATGACAAATGCTGGATCATCATAGACCTCATTTCTGATATATATATATATATATATATATATATATATATATATATATATAAACACAACATAGTTGCACGCAGTATTTATTTGAAACAGATTATTTTTTAAAATTGCTGCGGATTTGCTAGTAATAAAAGACAAAGCTGAAGAAACCTTCATGCAATTAGGATATTGAGACAGAGTAGGTTACATTTGGCAATGGCATTTGAGCAATTCTGGACCTAGAATCACAAGCAGCAATGGAGAATTGCTCAAGCTCCTCCCCTTACCCACAATCCTTTTCTTCTCCTTAATTACCTTAGATTGAGTTTGCACTCTATTCAATTAACCATAATATGACAAAGTAGTATCTGCCCCTAACAATCTCTAAGGCAGAAAAGCAAAGAATATTGCTAAAGAGTGGAAAGGGTGAAGAAAAACAGAGAAAAGAGTTCTGGAGTCTGCATAGCAAGACCATAAAAGGATTCCCTGGTTTGCCTGAATTGTGGCGGTGTTACAGAATACAATGTATATAGAAGGAGGACATCAAATTGTAGAAGCAGAGACTGCTCCTGTTTCATAAATGGATGAGGCAGTCATCTAAGCAGAAGTAAATGTGAATGCCTTTCATCTTGAAGTCTGCTACAGCTGGTTACAGGCACTTATTGGTGGAGACCTTCAGTGCAGTTACCAGACCAAACACAAGGTCAAGCGACTGAAAATGTTGTTGCCCCACTTGGATCCTCTGTGGACAAAATATCAGGCTGTAGCAGCAGGAATCCTTTATGTCCCTGGTGACCATCCCAGCTTCCATGGGAAAGAGAGAGAGAGAGAGAGAGAGAGAGAGAGATATCTAAGACTGAACCATTCCATCCTGATCATTTGAGCCCTAACAACTTTGCTGAGGCAGGATAGATCAGAACTCGGTCTCCACTGAGCTCTTCCTTCTCTTTGGATCAAGAAGAGATGCAAACTAACAGCGTATCTCTTTGAACAGAGAAGGAATCACCTCTACAATCTTTTTCTCAATATCTTTTGGATTTTAATATACTTCTTACTGAATAAAAGTATTATAACATGTCTTGTCTGTCTAGATATCATTTATATACTATATTGCTAAATTAACACTGTAATCTTTTGTTGGTACTTACGTATTATCTCAACCACATCATGAAAACCGCTTTATGAGAAAACTTCAATGCATTTTTAGTTTAGATTAATGCCTACAACCTATAGGAAACCTTTTCTTTTTAAAACAAATTAAAATGTACAACTTGTCTGTGGTTTGGGGTGTTTGCCACCCCCCATCCCCTATCTTTCTCTAGAATTGTTGATCAACGAAGGTGAGCCATGTGACAACTGTCATTTAGTGGTCCAATAAAGCAATACAGATCTTTTTTTGGGTTTGATCACTTTTAATAAATTGTAAAATATGTGATATACACATGGTGTTACTTGTAATGAGCTCCACCTTGCAACTGTCGGTATGTAGTAAAGTATACTTCACTTCATAATTTGGTCCGTTCCTCCAAACAGTGTGTTTTTTCCTACAAATCCCAGAGGATTAAAGTCAGTAAAGAAGAACAGCTATTTTTAGATTTTTGCCTGATCACCCCTGCCCCTCACACACATACACACACACACACACACACACAATCACTGTACCCATTGTTCAAATTTCTTGTGGTAACAGGTTAAAAGATAAAAACTCTCAATATTTACATGAGAGCGCTCCGGCAATTTATTCATTAATTATGCTGAAAAGGCAGGGAGCGTTACTGCTTAACTTTCCACACCAACAATTCCAAATTTTAAAAATACAACTGTGTTGGCTGACTACTATTTTGAAGTGTGGTAACCAACCTTGAAGCAGTGCACAATGAAAGTCGTCTAATAAGACATTCGTCTGCTGGTTGCGATAATAAACAAGTTTTCTCATAAAGCAGTTTTCATGAAATGGTTGCCATAATACGTAAGTACCCTTTTGTCTTTGGCCTTAATCTTTGCTGAAAACGAGCATTTTGACCAGACAATATATTAGTTACTAAACAAACTAACAAATGCTGTCCTCCAGAAGGGAATTACTGCTAGAGAAAATAGTAAATGTGCCTTGAGAATAGCTTAAGAAAGAGACTGATGCAAACTAATCTCCATTTTCTAATCACAGTCCAGCAGAAGGTCCTTATGGGTTACTAAAGAGGTTGGTAATTCTTCTTCTGTCACATTTGCCATACTTATAAGGGGATGAGAAAGCTGGGAGGTAGGGAAGAAACCCAAGAAACCATTTAGTGGTTCTGAAAATATCCCAGCATGGGGGCTCCAGACCCCTGTAAATTCTGCTTCTGGGACCCTACTGCCATCTGAGGCTAATTAGTCCCCTTCCATACGATCTGCTTTGAAAGGAGTGAACTGTGAAAAATGAACAATGGCCAAACGATCTGTTATTATGAGAGGGAACTTTCTTACAATAACCTCTAGACAAGGTAAAAAATGTAAAATAACGTGGATAACTTTAGAAAAAGTCTCTTTAGTCTTTCTTAAATGCTAACTTGGTATGTAAAGCCTCCCCAAAAAACTCCCCATATCAAAACAACAGGAAGATTCTTAAGCCTGGTAATTACATCTTCAGACTTATGTTGATTTGTAAGTCATACCTTCCTCATGTACATAGTACCATAACATTTACAATTAAAATCAATGTAATCTGCACAACAGGCATCTTTATCTACATGTGGCTAAATTTTAGATTCTGTATTCAAAACATTAAACACTTTTTCATTATTAAATGTAATTTATTTATTAACTTGATAAAACCTATAAGCAAAATTGCATCTTTTCATGGATGACCCAGGACTATTGTCTGGTTAAGTGAGTAATTAGTGTCACAAACAATATAGATGAAGGAAGAATTAAAGATTTGAACCCAAGACTGCAGGGTGAAACACATGAGCAGCTTATAGCCTTAAATCTCTGCGCTAAATAGGCAGACTTCAGCATCAAGAAATTTGTGCACCAGTGTCGCCTTTTCTTGGCAGATCATATTGTTTTGGTAGATAACCATAAAGATTAAAACATTAAAAACCCAAACTCCCACAGAGCTAGCAGAATACATTATGATTTCCTAACAAATCAAACATCTTGATCTGTGTCTGGAGACAGAGCAGAATCAACCAGCACTTTTTCCACAGAATTCGTGCAGCGGCCACATCAGTTGGATGCTCGGATGGAATAAGATTTTGTGCCAGTGCATAAAACTGCCACACGCAGTGCAACACTTCATTCAAAACTTGAAATACTGAGGAAATGAGCATCGGAGGGTTCAAAAACTAGTTTTACCCTTAAAATGTGAAAGTACTTATGTAAAGGAGTGTGAGTGTGCAAAGGCAGAAGCAGAGAGAAATTAAGAATTGTATATAACTTCCTTTCATTTTATTAAATATCTTTGCATCTTTCATTAAGTGTTCGGTCATTAATTTCATTAATACCTAAAAACAAAGGTCTTTGAAGTGGAGATGGATACACTTTCATGCCCATTGAATCTCCCCTCATATTCCAGTCAACTTCATTATACTGAGAATCAACTGTGCACAAAAATCACACATAATTTTCTTGCTGAAGTGCTTTTTTAACATCAGAAACAAAGTATATTTTATCTTCAAAACATTTCAAAACTAAGTATTGGGATCATTTATCTGGGACAAAATCAGTAGTTTTATCCATGAATGAATGAATGAGACATTTTCTAAAATAACTGAACAAAAACATTCTAGGTCTTTTGTGGAAACTGAAATTGTTAAAATGGTTGGAATTCCCAATTAAAATGTTTCCCAAAGCACCTTTAATGTCATATATGCCAGAAGCTATTTGTAGTTTCTAAATTTGGCTCAGCCATATTAAAGTAGTTTAAACACATACATTAGCCACACAGGAAAAGCAGTGGATCAAGCCAAAAGCAGCTGTCTGTACAAAGTCGGTTTCATACAGACACACACACTAAAAAATCAAGTGCAAGGATGCAACCTTCATCTCCACAACTCTCTCACATATAGGTATGCTGTTATGAAGAGGGCCAAATAGAAAATATCTGTAACCACAATTATAGTAATTTGGTAAGGCACGTTTACTAATCTACTGTAGAGAAATACAGACAAAATACTTCATATTTTTGGTTCAAAGGCTACAGAGAAGACAGGCACGTGCTTTTTTTCTACGCTTATTGCCTTTGAAATCTAACTTGGAACTTCTTGCAGACTGGATATCAGACTTAGCTTCCAGATACATGACTGCATCCTAGACAGTCAATGAGTGGTTGGCAAGGTTAGGGTATCTATAGCCAGGAAATAAATATGTAGCCATCTCACAAACCCACAGCAATGGCTGCAACCAATATGTAAAAATTAAAAAGACTGAAATGATGAAAGCTATATCACATTTGGCTGCACTGCTATGTTCTTATATAGGAACAGTAGAAATCATGTACAGTAGAGAAGTGGTCCGTCTAGGATGATCACGTTGTGGAGTGGCATTGTGTTCTGGTTAAATGGTGGTGGTGCAAGTAGAATGTTCATGTGCTGTCACATTGCCCCTTAAAAACAAAGTAGTAATGGCATATCCAAGTTGCTTACAAACCACAAGGAAATAAAGAATGAAGGGAGGAAAGGTCCTGTAATAAAGCAAGAATGTTAGTACAAAGGAGAGAGAGAGAGAGGAGAGAGAGAGCGAGAGAGAGAGAGAGGAGAGAGAGAGAGAGAGAGAGAGGAGAGAGAGAGGAGAGAGAGAGAGAGAGAGAGAGAGAGAAAGAGAATTGCCCACCTGGGGAAATACATCTGGTTTGAACATCTGGGATGCTCCCATATTACACATGAGAACTGCACTGGTCCCTTAGGGAGAAAGAGGCAATGCTAGTAAAGGTGCAGCAGAGATACTCACTTACTACAGGATGCAAACCCTGTGGGAGAAGCAGGGTTTCAGATAAAAATACGGTGCTCACTTATCATGCAGCATGCGGGTTATTGCAGCTCTGGAGAAGCACAGATGATGGCAAACTTAGGATGCTTACAGAATACGAAGACATAGGAATACACTATCCTCTAATTAAGTACAGAGGTACAACACATTTAATGACCATCTCATTTTCGTGTGTGCCTGATGGAATGTTGCTGTACATCTGAGATATTCTCCGTCTGTAGGAAGGCATGCAGCAACACTTGTGGATCACTACTGACAGTAAGCCAAAGTGATTTCTTGTCACTTGAAGAAAGGGATCTAGTGGAGAGGAAGACAGAGTCATGCTGAAGGATCACTGCTAAGACTAAACCGTATTCTTCCTGACTCAAATGAATGGATGTCATGAAGCACAGAGGGCAGTAGGTAGTAGTGTATTCTGAAGGCTTTTCCCAGTATAAGAATAAATCCAGCACCTCTGCCCTTTTCTCCTGAAATGTATTTTGTTTCTTTGTACCACCCCTGAATTCAGCTGAAGATCAAAAAATAAAAAAAACTTCTGCTTTTAAACTGTAGCATTTCTAGCAAACAGCTTGCTACAACTTATACCCCACACAAAACTTTGAAGTGCTTTAGTACTGCTGTAGAGCTTTTCATTTGATTGATTAATTATTATGGCCTAATAGTTTTATTAGGTTGATGAACTGAATGATTGTTAACACAGTGATGTATAAAAACAGTTAGATTTTAAGATTTGAATTGTATCTGAAGAAGCATGCAAGACGCATGTGAAAGCGCTTATACATCCTTCTATCCATTGGAATAAAGTACGTTTTTTAGAAGACCTCAGTGTTCTCGTGGTGTGTCTTGGAAGATTTGTTTTGTTATTTTAGCTTTATCGAAATGCATTTCTGTACCAGCATTCAGAAATGAATACCGGTAATGTACTGATGATCGATCACCATGCCCCAGTTATGCCCCCTAACACCTTGCATCTGAATGTTCGAACACTTCATAGTTCGGCAGGGTACGTGAGCGAATGTTATCATTGCGAATGGACTGTGCATTCGCAATTATAACGTTCGCTCATGTAAGAGGATCGTGGTCCAGTGCGGTTAGGGAAATACATCACTTTCCTCACTGTAGTGCGATCTCGGAGTTGGAATATTAAGTTGGGGGGGCAGCCCCCCACAGGGGGGTGCAGGGGGGCTTGCCCCCCTGCATAGATGTGAGTGCAGGCTAGTTAGGTAGGGAGTTAAGGGAAAGGTGGGAGTGCTGTTAATTGTCGAAAATGTCACAAGCGACTTTTTTGACAATTAACAGCTGTTTTCGACATTAGGTGCATACGGACATGTTCATTTCCGATGTTAAAATTCGAAGTTTCGTACACTTTTTTTTTTATTTTCGAAGTTTTGATAGTAAACCATCTATATATATAGGATCCGTACAGATGCTCAACTGCATCTTTCACCGAATCCCAATTTGTTGAGCATACTTGCGCGAAAGTGCTGCTCACCGAAGCAGCACTTTCGAGTAAGTATGCTAGTTGTTCCGGTCGTACTACAGTGTGGTATGGGAAAATTCCCTTTTCCCCACTGTAGTGCAAACTCGGAGTGAGAATATTAAAGTAGGGGGGCATTCAAGTAGATTTTGTGTTTTTTTTTTTTTTTTAAACATACTTTAACGAAAGCGCTTTTGGTGGTAATAGATTCGGGCTTTTGATCTTTCGATCAAAAGTCCTAGATCCATAAATATGTGTATATATATATATATATATATATATATATATATATATATATATATATATATATAGTTCTGCTTTGATCCATCGAAAAACCACTTAATCGAAACTCACTTACCCATTCTCAGTTCAGCAAAACTTATAACGAAAGCACGGACTGCCAACATCCTTTCCCTGAAAAAGGAACTACTTGGCCACCACGAGAAAAAATCCACATGGACCAAAACTAAACCCGCCAAAGTGGAGGGCTTCACCCCACACCCCACCTACTTAAACATTCCAACTCCAAGATCGCACTTAATTTTAGAAAGGGCAAAGTTCACCATGGTGGCCAAGTGGTTCCTTTCTCAGGGAAATGATGTTGGTAGTCTGTGCTTTCATTAAAGTGAAATTTTGTTGACCTGGGAACGGGTAAGTGAGTTTTGATTAAGTGTTTTTTCGATGGATCAAAGTAGATCCATATATATATTTATATATATATATATATATATATATATATATATATATATATATATATATATATATATATATATATATATCACACACACACACACACACACACACACACACACACACACACACACACACACACACACACACACACACACAATTTGTATAGAACAGAGAAAGAAAATCCAGATGTAGAAGTTCCTTTTGCCATTCTCATTTCTAAGAAGGTTATTTGTATCAAAACAGATGGGGATGTAAAAATGAGTATGTTCAGGATGCTTCATATATTTTACAGAATGTTATTCCAGGCAGATGAGATCATTTTTGAGGCTAACATTTCATTTAGCATAAAACTGGACAGAGGTTTACAAAGAAGAATGTCACTGTTGTTCCTTTTATTGTACGTGCTGCTCTGGAGCTGTTGTTTGTACTTCAGAAGAAGACTGTAGCTGTAATACATGAGTTTCTAGCACAGTGTACTTTAGAGGAAGATGGTTTGAGCTAGTATTGAAAGCCAGATGGATTTTTGGTTAGGCAGTGATGTTTGGAGAAAAGTTTAAAATGTATAAACCTTAGTATGTTGTTATTCACCTTTTTAAAGGTTTCAGTATTCTTAACGGAGAGTGTTGTGATTATGAGCAGGACATCATCAAGTCTGGTGAGCAGGACGTTAACAGCTATGGCTTGTCTGGCTTCACTGGGAAGGAAGTTAAAGATTTTATAAGCTGCTTTTACTTGCTGTAGTACTATGTAGAGCCAAGATTCAGTGTGCAGCTACAATTAAAGGGTTTGATTTAGAAGGACCCCTCTAACTATTTCTGTTGGTTGGCCGATGGTAGAGGGCAGCACTGATAATCTTTGTTCTGTGTCAGATATCATCACTGTAGTTTTGTAAGTGTTCAAACAAATTCTGTTTACCTGTAGCCAGTTCCAGAGGTTTACAAGGTCATTCTATAATGAGATATTGAACTCTTGGGAGGAGGAGTTACACCTAGTAAGGACTAAGTTGCCATACAAGATGCAGCTACGGTTTGCCTGATGTGATAAAAAGGTCATTTATAAACAGGAAAAGGAGAGATCAGAACATTGGGGATAGGGTTGGGGGTGGGGGAGATGTTCCTTTTCACAGGTAGCAGTTTTGGTAGAAAACGAACCAGAAGAGATAGTAAAAGTTTTGTATCTGAGATAGTCTGAAAACTAGTGGCACACAATTTATAAATGTTCAGGAATGTAATATTTTAATTAGCAGCTTGTGGTTTACATATGTAAATGCTCTTTTGAGTTCAACAAAAATAGCTCTATTAAGTTTTATACACCCCGTGTTTCTGCACGTGTATTCTGTAAAATAATATATTGTTGTACCTCTGCTATATTTAGACCTGAGACCATGTTGCCTGTCAGGTAAGATGTCATACCTGCTAAAGTGTTGGAAGATTTGATTATGCAGTACTCTTTCCAGAAGTTTTTCCAAATGGTCAAAGTTTGCAATTGGGCTTTAGTTACTAACTGATGTAGGGTTGGTTAATTTTGACAGTTGGATGATTGTAGCATCTCTAAAAGACTGAAAGACCTGTCTGGTTGTGGGAGAGAGGATACACATAAGGCTTAGTGCTTTGACAAGGATATCACTTCCCATTTTTAGTATTCCAGGATGGTTTATGTAGTTGTGAGTTTTGCATTGTAGAGGCAATTTACTGAAGGCCTCTTCTACTGACTTTGTAGTAACTGTTGTGAAGTAAAACAAGGGGCAGCTTAATAAGGAATGAAGGGTTTCATTAAACACTGGATGACCTATATTTTTTGTATTCTCTTTGCATCCTTGATATCAAATTTCCAGATCCATTCCTTGTGTAACACCACTATTCCGTTCTTTCTGTAACAGTTTACCTCTCATAAAGGTCTGTCAGCTGCTGAGAAAAGATGCAGTTTGTAGAGATTTGCAAAATTAAGGGCAGACCCCATGGCAAATGCCATTCATGCAAGATACCTAGATCATGTTCCTGCTCTCAGATTGAACCTACTAAACAGTGTCTTCTTCTTCTTCTTCTTTCGGCTTTTCCCAGTTAGGGGTTGCCACAGCGGATCACATGTCCGCTCATGATTGGCAGTGGAGTTTTACAGTGTCGAGTTGCCAGCCCGGCGCCCAACCTTCCACAGGAGGCACACACACTCACACCTAGGGCCAATTTAGTGTGTCCAATCCACCTACAGCATGTCTTTGGGATGTGGGAGGAAACTGAAGCACCTGGAGGAAACCCACGCGACCACAGGGAGGACATGCAGACTCCACACAGAAGGCACCTTAGCTGAGGATTGAACCAGGGAACCTCTTGCTGTGAGGCGACAACACTAAACGCTGCACCAACCTACTAAACAGTGTATAAGCTATAAAAATCCCTGTATAGAACACACTGTACCACATGATGTCTCCCTCCTGCATGCAGTGCTGAAAGCTTGATCACGTAATGTTCAAGAAAAAGAGGGATTCCTTTGCATGCCGCTCTGCATCTACAAAAGACAACCTTCACATAACTGATGCAGGCCCCCTTTTGCTTGTCTCTGCTGACCTACTTACACAGTGAGCAGGGGTCATGAGCACAGAAGGGAGTGAAATCCCAAGCTCACTATCTCTGGAATATGGGTCATGAGCACAGAAGGGAGTGAAATCCCAAGCTCACTATCTCTGGAATATGGGTCATGAGCACAGAAAGGAGTGAAATCCCAAACTCACTATCTCTGGAATATGGGTCATGAGCACAGAAGGGGTGAAATCCCAAGCTCACTATCTCTGGAATAGGTTTCCTTGCTGCTCTGAAGTCACTGCAGGACCTCAAGTAAGTTGTAAATGCTGCAAAATCCCAGAGTATAACTGCAGCTTAAACATAACCCAACTCTTCATAAAATGCACACTGACAGGTAATACAGACATATGCAGTAAATGGGTGAAAAACAAGCAGAACTGTTGGATAACTCCTTGCATTTGTACATCAAAAATAAGTACACATTAGACCAGGGGTACTGAGAGTGTGAGGTAAGGTAAAGCACTGGGCACAAGATGCCGTTTGTAAGCTCAGACTAGTGAGTATACGAATTAAAGTGAAGTAATGAAAACACATTTTGTTAAGAGCACCGATTGTGTACGTTAAGGTGAGGTGGTGAGTTACATAATGTCCAAAGAATGCTGAAAGATGAGTTGAGCTGAAGCAGTGACTACACACTGGTACCAGGGTACTGAAGGTGGGAGTTAAGGTGAGGCAGGGAGTAACATAACGTGCAACGAATACTGAAAGATGAGTTAACCTGAAGCAGTGACTACACACTGGTACCAGGGTATTGAATGTGTGAGTTAAGGTGAGGCAGGGAGTAACATAACATGCAAGGAATGCTGAAAGATGAGTTAACCTGAAGCAGTGACTACACACTGGTACCAGGGAACTGAAGGTGTGAGTTAGGGTGAGGTAGGGAGTAACACAAAGTGCGAGGAATGCTGAAAGATGAGTTAACCTGAAGCAGTGACTACGCACTGGTACCAGGGTACTGAATGTGTGAGTTAAGGTGAGGCAGGGAGTAACATAATGTGCGAGGAATGCTGAAAGATGAGTTAACCTGAAGCAGTGACTACACACTGGTACCAGGGTACTGAAGGTGTGAGTTAGGGTGAGGTAGGGACTAACATAACGTGGGAGGAATGCTGAAAGATGAGTTAACCTGAAGCAGTGACTACATCCTGCTACCAGGGTACTGAAGGTGTGAGTTAGGGTGAGGTAGGGAGTAACATAACGTGCGAGGAATGCTGAAAGATGAGTTAACCTGAAGCAGTGACTACACACTGGTACCAGGGTACTGAAGGTGTGAGTTAGGGTGAGGCAGGGAGTAACATAACATGCAACGAATGCTGAAAGATGAGTTAACCTGAAGCAGTGACTACACACTGGTACCAGGGTACTGAAGGTGTGAGTTAGGGTGAGGTAGGGAGTAACATAACATGCTAGGAATACTGAAAGATGAGTTAACCTTAAGCAGTGACTACACACTGGTACCAGGGTACTGAAGGTGTGAGTTAAGGTGAGGCAGGGAGTAACATAACATGTGAGGAATGCTGAAAGATGAGTTAACCTAAAGCAGTGACTACACACTGGTACCAGGGTACTGAAGGTGTGAGTTAGGGTGAGGCAGGGAGTAACATAACATGCAACAAATGCTGAAAGATGAGTTAACCTGAAGCAGTGACTACACACTGGTACCAGGGTACTGAAGGTGTGAGTTAGGGTGAGGTAGGGAGTAACATAACATGCTAGGAATACTGAAAGATGAGTTAACCTGAAGCAGTGACTACATCCTGGTACCAGGGTACTGAAGGTGTGAGTTAAGGTGAGACAGGGAGTAACATAACATGCGAGGAATGCTGAAAGATGAGTTAACCTGAAGCAGTGACTACATCATGGTACCAGGGTACTGAATGTGTGAGTTAAGGTGAGGCAGGGAGTAACATAATGTGCGAGGAATACTGAAAGATGAGTTAACCTGAAGCAGTGACTACATCCTGTTACCAGAGAACTGAATGTGTGAGTTAAGGTGAGACGGGGAGTAACATAACATGCGAGGAATGCTGAAAGATGAGTTAACCTGAAGCAGTGACTACACACTGGTACCAGGGTACTGAATGTGTGAGTTAAGGTGAGGCAGGGAGTAACATAACGTGCAAGGAATGCTGAAAGATGAGTTAACCTGAAGCAGTGACTACACACTGGTACCAGGGTACTGAAGGTGTGAGTTAAGGTGAAACAGGGAGTAACATAACATGTGAGGAATGCTGAAAGATGAGTTAACCTGAAGCAGTGACTACACACTGGTACCAGGGTACTGAAGGTGTGAGTTAGGGTGAGGTAGGGAGTAACATAACGTGCGAGGAATGCTGAAAGATGAGTTAACCTGAAGCAGTGACTACACACTGGTACCAGGGTACTGAAGGTGTGAGTTAAGGTGAGGCAGGGAGTAACATAACGTGCAAGGAATGCTGAAAGATGAGTTAACCTAAAGCAGTGACTACACACTGGTACCAGGGTACTGAAGGTGTGAGTTAGGGTGAGGTAGGGAGTAACATAACGTGCAACGAATACTGAAAGATGAGTTAACCTGAAGCAGTGACTACACACTGGTACCAGGGTACTGAAGGTGTGAGTTAGGGTGAGGTAGGGAGTAACATAACGTGCGAGGAATGCTGAAAGATGAGTTAACCTGAAGCAGTGACTACACACTGGTACCAAGGTACTGAAGGTGTGAGTTAGGGTGAGGCAGGAAGTACATAGTTGCCCTGGGGTATTAATGATCTGAGCTGATGCTTTGGTGCCATTATAATGAGTAGAAGTCTCTAGAAGCTGTCTTTTTAACTTCATCCTTTCATGTGCCCTGAGATGATGTCAGTCTACTAGTTAGGTTTTCAGTACTTCAGCAACACAGAGCCTTCAGCTGCAGAAGGAAAACACCAACTGTGGTGAGTTGTGGTGTCTACAAGAAAGCCTGATAATTAAAAAGATTTGTTTAAATGGAAATCAGTGCTGCATTACCAAAGATAAGCATTCTGGAAGTAACATGCATTTGTATAGCAAAATGTAATGATATTTAGAAAGATGTGCCATGCAAATGCTTATGCTAGTAACTGAATGTTTTTTTTCCCCATAGAAAGTACTGGTGGTGGTAACAGTCCTGGATTATGACAAGCTGGGCAAGAATGAAGCCATTGGAAAGATTTTTGTTGGCAGTCAAGCTAGTGGGACAGAGCTACGGCATTGGTCAGATATGTTGGCCAATCCTCGACGACCCATTGCTCAGTGGCACTCCCTCAAGCCAGAAGAAGAGGTGGATGCCACTCTCGTTGGCTTGGGTGCCAAGAAGTGAAGCGAATGTATTAACTCACACCATTTTATGAACAGCCCATCAATCCACTACTATCAATACCTCACGTATGCAACCTTCGTCTTTTTTTTTTAACAAGAAACCCTCTGATGGCTGCAGATGGTTCCAGTTTCCCCTGCACTGTGGCCTAACCAATCATCAGCAGAGGCTGCAGTCCGGTAACAGAGTGGTCCCAGCACAGACTCTCAGGTTCTGACACAGCTTGAAGAAGTTTAAGAAACATGCCTCCTAACAGCCTGATTGAAGAAGAACGATGCTGCCTGGTGACGGGCATCATCTTTTTGCTATATGAAGTGGGAACATGAGAGGAAGTACGATTTGTCATACATGCAGCACAGGGTTATGTATGTGGTTCCATCTGTTCAACTCCAGGCTTTGTAACTGAAGAACTAAGCTCAGTGCAGCAGTCAGCCAGTCAGAAACCTGTAAGGACTACACAACCAGTATGCATATTAAAAGCCATATTGCCTAGTCAGAATATACAATATGCCATGACTAGGCAACTAAACACTCAAACTACAATGATTAGTCAAGCAGGTGATAGTCCATAATGAGATGAGATTAGTCAACCAGTCAAACTTGTGTAGCAGATGGGTCACTTATAATACCAGTTACAACCAAAGTGTTGAAACGTACCTGACCAAATGATTTACCAGTGATTTCTAAAGAACTAAAGTAATCAGTTACTAAGTATGCAATAGCAGTTAACAAACAAAAAGTATTGCATCAGTCAGTTAATGCTTAACTTGTGGATTGCTCTAAAAATAGACCTTCTTTAATGTGCCAAGATGATTCATGAGAACATAGGTATACTCAAAGTCATTCATATAGCTGCCACTGATCCAAAAACTCTTTATTAAAGTGAGCAGTTTCATTTGGTGTAATCACCAAACTTCATCAGACGTTAAATAATTTAAAGCCATTTATATACTATTATGTCACAAACTAATTAAATCCAGCAGCCAGTCACACAGATTATGAGTTACACACCATGGTTTTCCAACTCCAACAATACTATAAATTAGTTTAAAAACCAAGCATATTGCCTAAAATGCTTCATAAAATATAAATCATAAACGTAAACAAAAAACACTTATATTGAGTAATACTAAATCCAAAATAAAATAAAATACCCTATCTATCAAAAAACATATGTTTCAATAAACTAGAAATGGATGCTGTTTCATTTAAGCCTGGTGGGACATTAGCATTCAAATAAATCTGCCACCAGACTTTGTTTTCTTCCGGCTATAACTTCCATGGACCCCCTCGGGAATCACTTTTAATCTGATGTAAAACTGCAAACTTGAATGAATGTTGAGGATACACCTTAATATGTCTCTATAGTGCATTGTTTTCATTTTGATGTCTAATCTCATAATGATGTTCATAAATCCTTTGTGCCAGCTTATGCTGGGTCTTGCCAATATAAAACATGGTGCAAAAAGAGCACACAGTAATATAGACCACTGCCCAAGAGTAACAACTGTATCTTGCCCATATCTTAATAACCTTGTCACGTAT